>NC_081413.1:299870429-300172929 GCF_030272615.1 Cryptomeria japonica | reverse complement strand
AAGAAAAGAATATATCAATGCAAAGAGATCCATAGCATTTGTTTTCTTGTATTGATTATTATTTCCTTGAAGATACAAATGAGTATAAACATAGATGAAGCAAAAATAGATAGCATGCATATGTAGATATTTAGATTAATTTATATATGGAAATGAATTTTATTATAACTATATATTTTAGAGGACTACACATAGAATTGTAGAGAATATGAAATTATATTACACTAACTTAAAGGTAGGGTAATGTTCGCAGTATGGTAGTTGACTTGATAAATTATAAAAAACTACTTTATTGGTCTATGCACTATGTTCTTGTTTATGTTTACTTTACATGACTCAAGCAAGAGATAGTAGTGTTGTGAATGGATGAAATATTTAAATGTGATTTATAGTTCAAAGCTTTAGCTAAGATTTACAATTAAAATCTTTAGCCAAAACAATGCTATGATTGTATATCATTGTCTCATAATACTGTCAAGATTGCATGTTAGTAGGCATCAATAGGTAGATAGGTAGAGGGTATCTAGAAGCTATATGACTAGTTGCATCTAATTTTGATTGTACACATACATTTGGTTCTTGAATTTGGTTTTAGAGCAAATATCATTATTTTCCACCTTTGTTGAAGGGTTCGATCATTTCCAATAGAAAGTTGAGAGGGAATTGTTTGGTTTGTGATTGGGGATAAACCACTCAAAATGATGTTCCCTCCATACAACTTGACAATCATATTTCTTGCACTTAGATGAAATGATTTGACCATGGAACATTTATTTGTAATTAAAAAAATCATGATTTTTGTAAAACTAATGACATTTGCAAATTGCTAGGACAATAGTCCTTATTCTCATTTGTAGTCTTTTACTTTGGTTTGAATATTATTCTATCATTGCAACATGCATCATGATGTACTATGTATAATGGTTAATGTATTTAATCTACTTTGTGATATTATGATATTTTATGTTTTAAGATAAAATAGATATTGTCTTTTATGGAAACATTTACATCCATTTATTTAATAGAAAAATATTCTTTAAATTTGAAATTATTTAGATAGGTTTGTCCTTGAAGAAATCAAAGTTTTGTCCTTTTCAATAATTCGATAAAAGTGACATGAGTTGTCACTAATGATCAATACACATTTCTTCTTATTGTGGATAAACTTGAGCTTGAGGTGAATTATAGATGAGACAACACTCATTGCATGAACTTCTAGAGCCTCAAAAAATGTCAAACATTGAAGTTCCAACAAAATCAAATAAACTATTTGTGTTAAATACAATAGACCCTAAAACACTAAAAACTATAACTATAACTGTTGACTATAAATAATAACTATTGATAATTACAAGATATATAATTTAATTAAAGTTTAATAAAATTATATTGTGATAACAAATTTATAAATATTAACAAAAGACATATCTTCACCTCTCCCTGGGGATGTGGTTCTTATGGTACGGGATGGGCCTTGGACTCAACCGTTGGATTACGAGGGCCTCCCCTTTCGCTGCCAAAGATGTTTCTCAACGGGTCATCTAGCTTCGGATTGCTCTTTGCCTTGTCACAAAGTTGTTGCAACTTGGTGGAAGGGTGCTACTTCGGATCACTTGACTGTCAATGCCTCTGACTCGCATTTTGTTGGCTCCTTTCGAGAGGATGATGTCTCCTCCTAGGATGATGTTATGCCTCTCACTGTTGCTGAAGTCGATGTCGATCCTCTTGCTACCACTGTTGCGGCCTCTTCCGTCCCTAAAAATCCCTCTCTTGTTGCTCCTCTACCCCTGTCCTACAACTCCATTCTACTCCTGTCAAATATACTCCTAATGTTGTTCCACTGCAACACCCTACTGCTATTTTGCAACAACAATCTACTATCAGTGCAGATGGAGTCCATGTGGGGTCCTCCCCGCTTGATCCTTCTTTTGATGGTCCTAATGACAATATTGCCTGGACTATGGTTTGTCGTAGGCGGAAGGGAAGTCTTCCCCCCTCCCCCAAACTCCTCTTTGTCAAGGCTCAAGTGTTTCTCCCCTTCCTTGATTTGGGTTTGGGTTGTTGTTGGTTTGATAGGTTTTCTCTGGGCCTGTCTAACCTTGTTTTGTTTGGGGCTCTCACCTCTGTTTTGTTATATCTTTTGCTGCCTAAGGAGGGTTGTATTAAGGGTCAACACTCTTGTTCTTGCTACTTGCTTAATAAAAAACATCTGCTAATAAAAAAGATATTCATTGTTAATGGAATTTATAAACACAATGAAAATTTGATTAATCCAATTTGTACTAATTTAATGAAAACCACTGTAAATCATTGGCTCTAAGTTATCATCCGTACCTAGATTCTAAAGTAATTTGTATAATGTGGAGAATCTATGTACTACTGTACATGGGTGTCTCTTGGTGCTAGTTTGGAAGGAAAACCATCTTATGAGGTTTGTTAACAATGACAGCCACTACCCACCTCACACAACTCTTCTATGTGCCCACTTTGCCAACAATGTGATTTGCACACATTATACATTACACTATCCTTTGTGCTCGCTTTACCAACAATGCACTTTCAAAGGGTATGCCCTTATTCCACAACTACCATAACATCAATTAACCTAAGCCACTAAATTGGTCATTCACTACCCAAAATGAAGACAACCAATTGTCCAAGAATAAATTGAACATAACTAAATCATGCTAATGATTCTAGAGAAAGAATAAAGCAATATGTAACCACTACACTATAAAACTTACAAAAGCAAAACCCCAAGAGAACATCCAACAAGCCTCTGTATATTCAACATTACATCCATTATTGAGCATTATACATTGTCTTTCTTCATTCAATATAAATTAGATTTTACACCAAATAAAGAAACCATCAAAAAGTGTATGATTTTGAAAACAAAATATTTTGTCATGCATTTGCTATATCCCAAATCTAATTGCTCTTTTTGCATGTTCTAATGACACCTCCAAAATAAGCACATATGATAATCTCTATGGAAGATAGCGTTGAAACTCAGACTTGACAAATACTCAATATGCCAATTTTTTCCTCAAGCTTGGACTCAATGGCAAAACTCAACATAAAATTGTCAAAACTCAACAAATTGAAAAAATAATTTTAAAAAAACAATTTTTTAAATGAAAAAAATTGTTATATTGCATCTCATATCAAAATAACTTCGAATACACAAAAATAATTAGTTGGATTTACTATCTACATGTGTACAACAAAAAAGGGGATGTAAAACACAAAACTCAGAAAACAAAATCTAAAAAAACCAAAAAGCATAAACCCTAAACAAAACTTTGAAAATTAAAATTAAAAAACGAGGAAAAGATCAAAATGTTACCTACTTGAATTGAGGAGAATGTCACAAAATTGTCAAAAATCACCAATTGCATTCACTATTTGACATTTTTCAATTGTCTGTGTTCAAACTTGTGATTTGCAGCAATGGTTGTGAACAAAAAGCACATGGCACAATCTCACTCTCCAAATTAAGAACTCTAAGCCCAATGTTAGTAAAACAATCCACTTCCATGAATTGAAGATGAAAGATACTTCTTTTCATTAAAGACTCCAACGCAACCTAACTCCCCAAATCACAAACTGTAGACCAAATGTTTAGAACCCAATCCACTTCGAAGTATTAAAGATGTAAAAGACGTAGTTATTTGTTAGTTTTGCATTGTTCTTTGTTTCCTTTTTTTGCATGAAATGACTACAATTGCGTCACCTCCCTCACTACCTTAGGCTCAGCATTTTTGCATAATGAAATGTCATATTCATGTAGGCAAACAAAGTGACATTTGAGGTCATTAATGCCTCTTCCTAAAAACTTAGACCACAACATTTGCAAAAACTTGCCCTTTCTTTGTACTCAACCTTCCATGCTTCCAAGCAGGGTCTTTCCTTTCTGGTTCTGGCATACTAAAATAGTAAACCCTACACCATGGAAAGGGGAAAAATGAGGGTTAACTAAAAAATGCAAACAATGAAGCCAAGTATAGATGTGAGTGAGAAGTTGGAAATATGTAACTTATATCCAAGGCCTTTTACAACCTCTTCCTTTGCACAAATCCATCATACATCCAACCCTATCAGCTCCTTGCACAAAAAACATTTAGTACCCTAGAAGAGAACCCAGTAGAGTAAAAATAGTTTGAAAGAGAATGGGAAGATGAAATAAGCTCAAAATGAGCAAATGTTGTAAGGAGTTGGCATATATTTAGGGCTAAGAATGATGTAGTTTTTAATGGCTTTTAAGTTAAATACCTGCCCTACAGAATTGTCAAATCCACAAGCGATCCTCCACAGACACACAAGTCCTACCATGGACTCCGCAGGTCTGTGACTCAAGCCTACAGGCTCTGCGAGGTCACCTCAGACTTGAAATCACAAGTCTGGGCAATGACTCCGACTTTCTAAACTACGGTGTGGAAATTACTTTCACAAACAACCTTGCCCATCTAAGAATGGCTTAAAAATAATGAAATTGAAGGTTTGAATACATAAGTTCAAATTGAACATCACAGAAATATATATATACTTTCTACTCTCTATGACGAGAGATAAAATTCATTTCATTGGATCTCACAATATATTTGAGAGACATTGGGTGAATGAAATGTTAAGATATCAGCAAAGAAAACATTAGAGATTATAAATGTTTCATTCATACTGGTCCATTTCCATGGTAAATATGCACAAAGAAAGGACTCTTGAATGAAATAAACTTTTGATAGATCTACAACTTTTAAAATTCAGATGCTGTTTGAAAACCTCTGCCACTTTGCCCTTTGACTAAAATGTGGTCAGCGTTACCTTCCTCTCAATATGGAAAATCTATAAATGTTGCACGGTTCCAGTATTTAACTGTTCTAAAAGCTTGACAAGAGTGTACGATTCAGAATCTGGCCTTGCTCCACTTAGAATCATTCTCCTGAGAAAATCATGAGGGCATAAATTTGCCTTTACATATGCTTTTAGGAGAGTATTATAAACAAAAGTGTATCTACAGTATTTAGATTTTGTAATATCAGTAAAGAATTTTTCAGCAAATTCTACATTGCCTTTATTAGCAAATGTCTCCACAATCAGAAGAGTTGTTTCAAGCCATGGAGTAGACAGTTGCACTCGATTGTTGACCGGGTAATTTTCTGCCATGCTAATACTCTTCAAACCTTCATCTACCAAATCTGCTTTCAAACAACATAGAATTAAATGGTGAAATGTTATAGCATTAGGCTTGTAACTTGATGCTCTCATCTCTCTAAATATATGTGCGGCCTTCTGGATTAGACCATGCCTTCCATATACTGAAATAATTGCATTATAATGTTCAGTTGATTTCTCTCCTTTTAACATCAATTCCTGCCATATTTCTTCTGCCTTATCAATGCAGCCTATCTTTCCAAATGCTTCAACTGCCAGTATGTAGCTTTTCCTTCTAATATTTGGAAGTTTTTTCACAAGCTCCCATGTTCGTTTCAGGTCATCCTCCTTCCTCAAGGAACCATATAATGACATCAATATATCCAGCGTAGACCAGTTAGTACCTGTTTTTGTCTTTTCCGCTGCTTCTACAAAGGACTCTGCAGCAGCATATAATCTTGCGATGGCATATGCATTTGCTAAAATGCAATATGTTATCTCATTAGGACTGACATTACCCTGGTTCATTTTATCAAATACATTTTGTATCCCTTCAATATCATAATCTCGTGATTTTATCTTTAAAAGAATGTTGTAAGTGCGGGTATTTGGAGCCACACCATCTGCCTTCATCTGAACGAGAATGCTATGGATGCTCTTTTTGTGACCCAATGATTCATTAAGCAAGATCAACTTATTATATATCATGGGAGCTATAGGAAGACTTTGCTCCCTCATTTTCTTCATGTACTGCAGAGTTTTTCCAATTAATCTTCTTTCCAAACAAGCCATAACAAGGTTGTTATACAAAAGCTCATTTTGAAATTCAGAAGGAATATGCATAAATAATTTTTCTGCTCTGTCCATACCATGTACTTTTGCTGTGAATTCTAGAAGATATGAATAGTCTATCTCTTTTAACTTGTATGGCCTCTCCCTTACCACCCACTCTGCTACCTAGAAACAAAAATCAAATTGTACACAGATATGAGGCTTACAAATGATTTAGTTATTTTATACATAATCTGAAAAAATGCAAGTAGAAACATATTACTATGGATAAATTTGTTTACATCACAGCTATTGCCATTGGAAAAATAAATGATTGTGTGCTAATATCTGTCATCCATTCACTTAACACCGACTCTACTTCCATTTTAACAATGTTAGGCTTTAGGACATGATATTTTACCTTACTAAAACCTCATTTTCTTATTGTCATGCTACAAAAGTGAACCTAGGTTTTGGTGACTCCATTAACAAGTGGAGAATGACTTGAATTCTCATTTACAAGATGGACAATAGATGGATATAAGAAGAAATGAGCCTAACGAATCTTCTCTCTATAAGATTCATGTATATAGCCTCAAATAACAGAAGACCCATTTTTCTATGCTTAATCCGGCCTCAAGTAGCGGAAATTGAACATTCCAACTATTCATTAATGAAGTTCTTCAAAAGAGTGGTGCAAAACGAAATTTGATCAGTTAACCTATTTTTCAAGGTTTCGACTTATATATTGAAGACAATTATCAGCATGAGGACACGAGCCAAGAAGTAGAGGTCTGGTACCACAAAAAAGATGGTCAAGACTCAAAATAAATTTTGGGGAATGGCTATGGAAGAGATGATATGATCACAAGAGAAAGATGAGATCTGGAAATGAAAAAATCAATAAGAAGACAGACATGGAGAAAACTACTACCAGTGGATAAATTGGTGGTTTGTCCTGTTTAAGTTCTTCAGATGGATATTCCAAATAAAGTTCTCATTTCAATAACTTTGACATAATACATACATACATATATACGAGAGAGAGAGAGAGAGAGAGAGAGCAATGAAGAGCTGCAGGGCACACAGACCAGTGATGTGTAGTGATATGAAGCAACATGGAGTTGCAGATGAAAGCTGTGCAAGGGGTGTTGACTGGCAGCAAAAGAGGAAGCCGCCTTGCCATCTCTGCATGGTGTGGTGTCCTATAGAAAAACTACTATGATTGCAGATGAAGGCAAAGTAGATGATGATGTTAGCGCCTAGTGGTGGTTAACAACTGAGGAATTCAAATGATTTGAACAAATGAATGCCTGTGGTCTTGTCATGCCCCGCCCCTTTGATCAGATGTACTAGATCATTTATACTATAATAATATATCTCTAAGATTTAATTGACCTTGCTGATATAACACAATCATTGTTAATTAGTTGATTATTTATTCTCATGATTAGCAATATAACCATTAGTTAATTAGTTGATTATTTGTAATGTTAATTAAACAATATTACCATCTGATTAGCAAATCCTATTAACAATAACATCGGTTAAGCATTACTAATCTGTCCATAACAGAAGGTGTGATCTGAGGTAAAGAGGCACGGTTATTATTTATTTGATGCAGCGATTCTATTTAGGATTAAAACCTTGCTTAAAGACATAAAATTCATCGTATCAATGAAGGGAAACAATTAACAAAGACAAAGAAAAGACAAGTCTTATCCAACCAGCCCATTATTTGAAAATGCTAGTATAAGAAGACCAGTGATCATTTTGTGGAAGGCATCGAAGAAAATTGAGAAAACAAGAAGGAAAGGCTGCATCCCGTGGAGCCATTGGAAGCATTCAGTCAACAATCGGAAGGTATAAGTCTGCAATTAGCCCGAAAAAGGAAGGCAACAGGTATGAATCTAATACTCTGTTAGCTTAACAATATTTCTGTAGCATGTATTTTGGATTAGCATTAATCATGTCCTCACAGCAATATTGTCAAAGCAATACGGGCTCAGTATCATAGTGTCATGGTCTGATCATCATTCTCCTCTTACTTTGATAACATTAAATATTTAGTTAAGGCTACATGATTACAAAATTGATTTCAGTCATAGTCTATTGGAAATAACAGTCATAAAGTGTTAACATCTCTGCATTATTAATATCATAATATTTGTATAAATAGAATCTCAGCAATATTATTAATCACAGCAGCATCTTTATCTCAGCAATGTTATGGATAGAGTAATAATACTTAACCAATGTTATTGTTAATAGGATTTGCTAATCGGATGGTAACATTGTTTAATTATGTCAACTAATTAACTAATGGTTATATTGCTAATCATGATGAATAAATAATCAACTAATATTACAAATATGTACACTTTCATTTAATTAAGAATGATTGTGTTATATCAGCAAGATCAATTTAATCTTAGAGATTTATTATTATAGTATAAATGATCTAGTACATTTGATCAAAGGAGTGGGGCATGACAGTCCGCCCTTCCTGAATTTGCTTGTCCTCAAGCAACTTAATAACTTCTTCTCTTTCCCACGTAGCATCTTCCTCTAGTAAACCTCTCCATTTGATCAAGAACTCTGAAATAGTTCTATTCCTTAACTTTTTCTCTCGCGTATTTAAGATGGTTTCGGGCTCCAATACTAGTTTACCCTAGTCATTGAGAGGTGGTAATTCCGCACATGGGACAACTTGTTGTCCAAGAACCTTCTTGAGTCTAGATACATGGAAGATGTTTTGGATAATGCTACTCTCTGGCAACTCCAACTCGTAGGACAGTGGACACCTCTCCTATCCATCCGCCTTAGGACTTTGTATGGCCCTAACATTATCATAAATGCTGTGCTTAATAATGGTGCTGACATTCTATTCATACAAATATCATGATATTAATAATGCAGAGATGTTAACACTTTATGACTGTTATTTCTAATAAATTATGGCTGAAATCAATTTTGTAATCCTATATAGCCTTAACTAAATGTTTAATGTTATCAAAGCAATAGGAGAATGATGATCAGACCATGACACTATGATACTGAGCCCATATCGCTTTGACAGTATTGCTGTGAGGACGTGATTAAAGCTAATCCAAAATATGCTGGATGGAACTACATGCTACAGAAATATTGTTAAGATAATAGAGTATTAGATTCAAACCTGTTACCTTCCTTTTTCGGGCTAATTGCAAACTTATTGTAATGTCCCCATTTTGCGAGCATCGGAGTTTGTAAGAATTAGCCTATCATTTGACCCTCGTAGGCTAATAATTATTGATAGAGGGCCTCGTGTGGCAGTTACTTGGTGATTAGAGACATTACTCTTCAGCTGGATTCAGGTTTTGGCCTTTGCACAGATTTTTTTGACTCAGATTGGCACACTTACTATTTATAGTAAGTTACTATTTTGGGAAAGTCAGGGTTCCTATTAATAGAAAGACACCTAAGCAAAGCTTATTGGCAGTGTCGACCTTGATTGGGCCTTTGCAGCTATTTCTAGACTCAGTTCCACATACTTACTATTTATAGTAAGTCACTATTCAGGGTTTCTATTTTTAGACAGGCATCCAATCACATGGAGAATAGGGAGAGTCGACTCCTGGCTCAGACGGCTTAGCAATCAGACAAGTACATCAAGAGATATTAAAGTTTAAGTGACTTAAGTGATTTATTTAATATTTTAATATTATTATAAAGTTCTAAAGTAACTTTATAATAATAAAGTCACTTTAATATAATAAAGTGCGTTAAGTGAATAATTTAATGTGGGAATAAATCTTTTATCCCACATTGGCCAGGAAGGTGTTTGAGCTCTCTTAAGGAAAGAATAAAAGGAAAGGCAAGAGTTCATTCTCGGCATCCAGTTGATGAATAGTATTTTGATTGATTTTTATTGTGGAGCCTAGGGCTTTCGCAATTTTCTTCTTTGATCATAGGAAACGAAAACTTCCTATTGATAGCAATTTTGAAGGTGTGAAATAACACCTGAATTACTGCAGTTGTGGGAAAGAATACTTCAGTTCTTTCATTTGTGCAAATTGGTGAAGTTTTCTACAAGGGTTTGAAGTTTATTGTGGGAGAACATTTATAATTGGTTGTGAATCATCCTTCTTTGGCACATGGAGTTATATCATTCTTGTTGGGAGAGATTATCAACAAATTATTCAAGGTTTTAAGAGCAGATTGCAAGTTTGTGCTTGCTGCTACAGTGCACGTGAACAATGCGCATGAACAGTGCCGCGCTACAGTATTTGTGCTTGATTCCGATTGCAACTTTCATCTCCATCATCGAGCATCACTATTATCAGGTTCCTCTTGCATTTAATTTCAGTATTTAATAGACATTCGAAGTTGGTTGTATGCTGCCATTGTACTCAGACCTGGGTATTTTGTTTCATAGCATATTCAGCTGTCAGCCAAGAGTCTTGGCCCTTTCATATCTGTGGTAATTGGGACATCAATAAAAAGGAGTTGCATATGATATATTTGTAGTATTTATTTCAGTTCGCAAGATAACTGTTTGTCTTAATGTCCCTAGCTGCAAGTCAACATTTCATAATAGGAATTGCATGGCAAATGTTCGATAAAATGCTTATGGTTGTAGCTCTCATTTCCATACTCTAGTTTGCAGCATATGTTATTTGCACTTTCTTTATTCCTTGGTGAAACATCATTGCAAACTCAAGCAAAACCCAAACACTGAAAACATTGAAAAATCAAACAAAGGCAGAAAATTGTGGTTGGTTAGAGTCCACCAGGTGTGGGTTCTTACACTTATACCTTCCGATTGTTGACTGAATGCTTCTAAAGGTTCCATGGGATACAACCTTTCCTTCTTGTTTTCTCTATTTTCTTTGATGCCTTCCACAAAATGATCGCTGATCTTCTTATACTATCATTTTCAAATAATGGGCTGCTTGGATAAGATGTGTCTTTTCTTTGTCTTTGTTAATTGTTTCCCTTCATTGATATGATGTATCTTGATGTCTTCAAGCAAGGTTTTAATCCTAAATAGAATCGATGAATCAAATAAATAATAACTGTGCCTCTTTACCTCAGATCTTACCTTCTGTTATGGACAGATTAATAATACTTAACCAATGTTATTGTTAATAGGATTTGCTAATCAGATGATAATATTGTTTAATTAATATAACAAATAATCAACTAATTAACTAATGGATATATTGCTAATCATGATAAATAAATAATCAACTAACATTACAAATATGTACACTGTCATTTAATTAACAATGATTGTCAATTAAATCTATGAGATTTATTATTATAGTAAAAATGATCTAGTACATCTGATCAAAGGGGCCGGGCATGACATATTAGCTTTGGTCTTGAAGATATTGAGGAAAGTAATCATTCAAGACAGGAGTAATTGGAGCAGGAGGTAGAGAGGGAGGAAAACTTTCTGAGAATGGTCTTTGGGGCAAATGAGAAGGTTATGGTTTCTGATGAGCAGAGAATCTTGAAGGAACAGAATGATAAGGCAATTCAGGGATCTCATCAAAGCTTGCAGACTATACTGACAAACCCCCTATTGCCATTAAAAAGGCTTTGAGGAGTGTCTCCAAGATAATAACCTCTCTGGCATTCGAATCAAATCTGGATTAGAAAATGAAAAAAGCCATCAGCCCAAAAGATTCAGAAAGAAGCACATGCTGCATTAGAAAATGGCAATCAAAGGACTTTAGATACCTTCATTTTCAGTGGAACCGAAAAGCCTTCCAAGCTCCCTAGCTTTAATGTCAGAGGATTGAATTCCTCTTACAAATGCTGCTTAGTTAAACGGTTACTAGAAGAAATGAAGCCAGATTTCATTGATTACAGGAAACAAAGGTGGACAGGTTTCAAGTTGACTTGGTAATTATAGAAGCACGGAAGTATTGTGAATGGCTCTTAGAGAAAGCAATTGACAGCAAAGGTGGCCTACCTGTATTATGGAATCCAAAAGCTTTCAAAGGAATGCTACTATTTGTCATCTTCGGGGATAAATGATCCAAAATGGATCTGGAAAATGTATAATACAGGTGTAGAGACTTGAACAGTACAGTGAATCCAAACTCAAAAAGACAAACAGAACAGGGAATATGGAGCAGATTGCAAGTGTATGGCACCATAATCGCAGTAGTGCAGTAGCATCCACAACAGTTAGATAGTTAAAAACTTGGGATGTGAACCAAACAGGCATTATTTGGTCTTCTGTGCACAGGTGAAATCTTCCAGGGCCCGGGAGAACTCTATTGCCATAAAAACCTATAAATAGGAGGTTGTCATGGATTTTAAATTGTTTTTTATTTGGAGAATAGAAGAAACATTGTAGGATTCAATTGTTCATAGAAGGAAGGAGATAGCAGAAGTAGAGCCAAAAATTCAGTCGTAATTGATGTAGTTCTTTCTTTCCAAAGTAATAAAGCAAGGTTATTGCCACTACCACAAAACTGGTTTTCCCTCCACAATGGAGGTTTCCAGGATAAAAAGAAGTGTTGTGTCAGTTTTCTTGCATGAATTATTTATTTTTTGAACTCAATATTCTCATCTCTTAAATTAACTTCATTTGCAAGAATAATTAGCAAGTAAATATATAATTTGCAATTCTTAAATTCTTGTTTGATAAGAGTTCATAAATTATAAATCATTTTTGTGTCAAAGCAGCTTGATCTTTTTGTGGGCTTGTGGAAGGTTTGTATGATAGTGAGAACAGGAGCTTAAAAGGAAGCCATGGATGACACAACTGCTAGATTAACTGCACTTGAAGGAAAAATGAAAGTCATTATAGAAAATTGACACTGGTTGAGGCAATAACAAGAGCATTTGGCTGTGCAACGAGGTAAAATGTTGCAACAATCTTCCATAGGAGATATAGGCAAAGCACTGGCAAAAAATTTGGAATTGGTGAAGATGAAGATAATTTTTGAAAAAAAAAAAAAAATCTTGAAAGAACCAAATGAAGATAAAGGGGAAAATATTAATCCATTTAAAGTAGAAATTATATCTTTTGATGGACAAATAAATGCAGGAATTTTTGGATTCATGAATTAAACAACTTGAAATATATTCTAAGGTTGATTAGATATATGGGCACAAATAATTAGCTTTGCACACCTTAAAATAGTGGGTCTTTATCTCATATGTTGGGAAACCTATTTTGCTAATTGTAATAAAAGAAAGAAACCTATTGTTTGTAAACAGGAAAAAATTAAAAATTACTTTGTAGGAAATTCTATCCCATAGGAAATAAAGTTGATAAAAAAATCAAATGAAAGTACTCCAAACTGTAGTTTGCAAACACAGACTCAACTAGGACTTGGTAGACCAAAAAATTCCAATTCAGCCAAAACTCAATAAAGATTCAACAAAACTCGGCAACTTTAAATATTATTATTTAAATTTCTTAAAAAACACAAAGTTTATGCTGCCAATGAGTCTATAAAATGTTGGGGAAGTGTTTTCTGTTAGATTTGAATACAAATAGAGTATGAAATCACATTATCATGTACATAAAATAGCTAGTTGATAACAATTATGAATTTATGATGATTGTCTTTGAAAATCATCATCATAAATTGCATATCCAGACAAGTTACAAATTCAAAATTTAAAATTTACTCTTCCCAATTCTAGTGAAAAATTAAGAAGAGGGTTTAATCTTCTCACTCAACTATGGCTCATCACTCAACCTAGAAGATTGTGAATGTGGCTCCACTATGCTACTAGACAGCAATGACTCCTTTGCCACATCAATGTCGTCTAATCCAATATCTCCTGCTTTTGTGGCAACCAAATCAACCATAGCCTACCTCTCAAAATCAACAAACTCATCCTCTATAAACAAGGAGGGCTCCTCATATTGTGTGGCCCAATAACTATAGGGATGGATCTAATCCAAATCAATAAGCTCATTTGATTTGTCCTCCACCTTTTCTGGCAAAGCTAAAGGTTGTATTATACAAATATTAGGTATTGAGGTGTCGGTAAGTCAACTTATTGTTGACCTATTTGTCATTGATGTCATGAATGTCATATTTTATCCGGCATGTATGTATGTGGTTCGGTCCAGAAAGTTTGCTTCATATATGCAATATTTCTTTATTATGTATGCACAACCTTGAGGTCCAGTATTCACCTTTACCGGAAGTTGTTTTTGGGTCCGGTCTTATCCGGATGTGATGATAGCACATGTTTCAAGATGCTTTAGATCCGGTCCTATCCGAATATGCTGGAAAGCATGTTCTACTTGTTGTTTAATGCTCTTGATGGAAGCCGACACCACAGAAAGATACTTTGGTTGCTGTAGCGTGTGGATAAGTCCAATCTCACCCCTTCCGATTGAGCCAACTTGTCAGTCTGATTGGTACGGATATATATTGCCATCAATATTATGTGTTAGAGGTATGGTTGTTGAAAAACAACTATTTTGTGTGCTATATGCGAAAAGACTGTGGATGTGTATTTTATGTGCAAATCAAGTATAGCGAATGTATGAGACAACTTATGTACTTCAAAGGAACTGTAATCTATGCATATGTTAGATGCAACTACAACAATTCAAATTTTGTATTCTTCATTATCTGACTGTAAGCCCTCCTTTTTGTATTCAGACAGTGAGCCACCCCTTGTACTGTGTAACCGGTTACATATTGCATCACTACTGAGAGAATTATCTCTTCATGGTTTTTCCCATATTGGGTTTTCCACGTACAAAATCTGGTGTTATGTGTTGTGCGTCTATTTTAATCATTACACTTAAATTATGTTATGTGAATGGTTAATTAGAAGTTTCAATAAGTTCAAGGGAATACTAATTCACCCCTCCCCTCTCAATATTTCGGATATTCAACAATTGGTATCAGAGCCAAGTAATTAGAAGAGTTTAACCACTCGAAGGAGATCTGGAAAGTTGAACTTATGGATTTAAATGAAGATTTGAAGAATGCTCTTGAAGAACTTGAGGCAATAGAATCTAAAAACAAAGATCTGAAGGAGAATGTCCAATTAGCAAATGAATGCATCAGAAGCTAAGAGAGCAAATCCGGAAGTTTAAGTTAAGGCACAAAGAAGTTAATGAGGAGCTCAAACAAGCAAACAGCACTATTGCAGATCTGAGAACCAAAGATGAAGACAATGAGAAGACCAAGGAATATCTGAACAAAATGGTGAAATGCAAATTAGAAGAATGTGAGAGGCTAAAGCAAGAAGTAACATCTCTCAAAGTAGATCTCAAGAAAACAAAAAATCAACAGAGCAACATTGAATCTAGTAAACCTGACATAATGATGAATGCAAAGGAAGCTTCGGAAACCAAGAAGGAAGCAAAGGATGAATCCGGTGGAGGTTCACAACCCAAAGAAGATTCACCTCCAATAAAAGTAGCAGTCACCAAGGAAGAAAAAGGTAAGTCTCCAGTCGAGCAGTAGGTAAGTATGAAAAACACCTTTAATGGCTCTTGCTACATATGTAACAGAGTAGGACATAAGGCAGTAGAACGTATTAGTATTATAAACCAAACTTTTAATCCATTTTTCAGTAGATGTTACACATGCAATAAATATAGTCATAAAGCTAATCAATGTAGGAATTCAGTTGTAAATCATAATAGACATAATTACTTTAGAGGAAGAAGTTATACATGCAATACTTTTGGACACAAAGCTAACCAATGCAGGGCAAGACAAAATCCAGCAAACATCAAGTGTTACAATTGCAATAAACCCAGACATATGGCAAGACAATGCAGAAGCAATGAGGTTCAAAATCAAACCAAACCAGTAAAAAGGGTCAATGTGGAAGATGTCAAAGCAGAAATGAAGAAGATTTGGAGAAAGAAAGAGACCGCAGATATGTCAACATCCAGCTCCGGTGCAGGCACCTCATCCGGAAATTAGAAAGTCTGTGGCTTTGGCCCAGGGGGAGTAATCTGAAAGCATATTCTTATCCCCAGCCAAAGTAGTATGAGGCTGTAATATCGCTAGAAGAGAGCTTGAAGAAGTTCGGTCGTCGATGTAATAACTCATCACAAGATCCAGTAGGTTGTTACGAAAGTCGAGAATGTAGAAGACAGCTCATGCGCATTTAATGCGAAGCTCTTGACGAAGGAATATAAGGACAACGCTTCGATTAATTTCACTTTACCTCGAATTAAAGAAGCATTTAAGAGTTGAAGGTGGTTAAGGCAACCAATGAGCTTAGGGCTTCTCCAACAAGGTTCGATCAGGGTTAACGGTTTGCAAAATCAATGACCATGGATGCTCCCACCATCGTTGATGTTGCCTCCAAGCCCTGACCTGTATTCACGAAGATGTCGTACAAAGCGATAGAGATTAATCCGATTGGAGCGTTTTCAAACATACCGATTGGTGTTGTTATAGCGAAAGACGTTAGGTCCCACATCCATGTCAAGATGGAAGAGTTTAGTCATCACAGAAAGATGCTAGATTTATAGACCGAGAAGTTGGCTGATGGGCGCAGCCAGGTAAAATCTGACTTTGCTTGCCTAGTTCAGAAGAATCTGAACACATGGAATAATTTTCCCAATTTCTATCATGATGACAAGTGGGTTAAGTTAGCCATGAGCAGGTTTCATGATAGGTTTCTCTGGTAAGATCAAACTCACATGATAACCAAGGATGTAATGAAGGGCATTACTGGTCTGAGTGACTCCGATGGGATTCCCAGACCAAAAGCTGCCAAGAACAAGATTGCTATGGACTTAACCAGTGCAACTTTTGACAAACACACTTTGGCAATTGATAATGTTAGAAACCCGGCAGTTAAATATCTGTCAATGATGGTCGGAAACAAAATCTATTTCACAAATAGGGAAAATTCTATCTCTGCTACTGCAATTCACATGGCATATGAGATGGCGGAGCCGAACAAGGATTTCGACCTCTGTGAAATCCTGCATCAGCAGTTTTTGGAGAACTTTGTTCAATGTAGGGACAAGAAACACTCGTTCACATTTGGAACCCTAGCCCTGTGCATCTTATTCTATTTCATGAAAGCATTACCCGGTCGTGGTAGGGTTTTATGGTCTCCAGTCACTCTGGTAGCCCATCAAATTGTGGACAAGCTTCGAGGGTATCAATGAAAAGACGAGAGAAGAAGAGTTTGCAGCCTTCTTTGCCATTTTTCAAATGAATATGTAGAATAAAGACATAATTCCGAAGGAAATTGTTGTAAGTATAAGAACGACATTACATTTGTAATCACGACTGATAAATGCTATATGGAAGCAGTGGTGCCCAGAAAAGTTTGGGTCCCTCCATTCGGATATGAGGTGACTCCTGATATACTTGAAGGTGCAGCCAAGGTTCTTCTGGAAAGTCCAATTGATGAGTCTCAAGAACGATTTGGGACTGTAGATGAGAAATCTTTGCAGGTCCGAATGGAGCACACCAAGAAGGACCGTGAAAAGGCAGTGAAAAAGGTGATTAAGAATCCTTGAATAAAGCTAAGCTGACTGAGGAAGAAATCTCTAAAGTTAGGCGTTCCGGAAGGATTGGTGCATCTGAAATAGCTAATGTTGCTCAAAAGGAGCTCCCCTCGTCGAGTTCTCCAAAGAAGAAGAAAAATGAAATCAAGACGAAGACCATTGTTCTTGAACCTGAAGAAGAGGAAGATGCAAAGCAGTACTGGATACATGTCCAAAAATCCAAGGGTAAGAAGCTCAAGAAGCCGCTCAATGCAAAAAGCTTATGTGAATCCCTTGCACAAGGCACAAGCCCAAAAGAGGTAGGCAATTTGTTCACTGAGGCCAATATTGAGTATCAGAATAGTATAATTAAAGCCTTTATAATGTATTGTGTTGAGTATGATGCTGCAATTGATTAATTTAGAAACAACATTCCAAATGATTTGTATGAAGAGTTGATGAGAATCAGGCAAATTGCTAGAGAAGAGGAACAAACCTCAGTTACCGGTTCTTGCCTAAACTGGCTGGGTCCTGGTCCTGGTCCTAGCCTGGTTCGCCCTGGGTCCCACCCGGGTCCTGCCCAGGAGGCTGGGTTCCCTGTGGGTCTTGTCACGCAGGACCCACAAGGAACCCAGCCTCCTGGGCAGGACCCAGGTGGGACCCAGGGCGAACCCAAGAGGACCCGGGTGAACCCAAGCCCGTGGGTTCCCAAAAACGGGGCCCACGGGTTAGAAAGCAATTAAAAACAATTAAAAAACAATTTTTTTATTTTTTTTTTACATCTAAACCCTTATCTACCCCTCTATGATGCATTTCATGCATCAAAACATGCATTCAACCTATTCTACTTGCATTTTTGATGATTTATGATATATCAATATCAGAATATTTATTGGCATTGGCAATTATGGATTTATGATTTATGATTTATCTGTTATCATTTATGTATCATTGTATGGGAAAGTTACATTGTATGTTTCATATTTGTATGTTTGAACTGTGAACATATATAATTTTGATGTTTGAAGTTTGAACATATATATATATATATATATATATATATATATATATATATATATATATATATATATATATATATATATTAAAAAAAATTAAAGAATATATATATATATGTACGGACGAACCCGAACCCGTACCCGTACCCAAAAAAAAAAATTTTTTGCCGAATCCGCGAATCCGAACCGGAACCAGTAACTTAGGAACAAACCATTAAAAATCATGTATTTGAGTTAGTCGGTTCAACCCTCTCTCATGATAATAAAGCTACTCTTATTGAAGCTTGCAAGACTGAGTTGAGAACCAAGAAGACTCTAGACAGTCTTATGCTAGGTGAAGTTCATGCCAAAGAAAAACTTAAGAATGAGATCATGGAAACAGTCATGTCAGTTGCTAAGAATCTTTGTCTATTCCCTTTTGTTGACTTTGGTATCTCTACCTGCTTGCTTGAGAATGTGCCAATTGATTCCGTTAACGCCCCTGCAGTTAGTCCCTTTGATAATCTTGTTAATAACCCAATTGTTGATGTATATGTTATGCAAAATTCTAAGGATAATGTTATGGACAATAGTATGGATATTCCCGAAACCTCTGAGGTTCCTTCGGTTACCTCTGAGTCCGACAAGGGCAAAGAGATTGAAGGTTCGATTAATAATCAAGTGTCTGATAAGATTGAAAGGAATGAACATGAACCTGAATGCAATATCCCATCAAAAGTTAAAGCAGATAATCCGACAAAAGAGTCCAATGTGCAGGTATCTATAATCGGTACCAGTTCCGGCTCATCTAAAGATGTTTGGAAGAAAATATTCTCTACTCCTTTGATTCTCCCACCTATTACATCATCTATGCAATCAGTTAACTTTTCTAACGTTGATCCGATTCAAAAGCTTGAGATTGGAGAAGCATTTATTTCATCTACTAGGCAAGATTTTCGAAAGAAAGATAAGATTATTGAAGATCTGCTAGCAACACTTCATGCTGCAATGCTCGAGTATCAACTAGATCCAAACACTCCCAATGCAAAAAAATGCAAGGTGTTAATCAGTTCGTTGGGCAGTCATGCCAAGAGAATAAGAGAAAAGTATGAAAAGGATAAAGCTGATGACAAAGAAAAACTTATACAGGAATTCAAGGCTAAATGTGAATCAGCACATCTCCATCTTTCACAGCTTATCTTTCAAGGCCAATCTTATTTAGAAAACAGTGATATATTATTTGCTTTCAATCTTCAGTGGCTAGATGCCACCAAGAGCATCAAAGATGAGATGAGCATCATTAAAGATAAGATCCGGCAAGCACAAGCCAATTTCAATTGTCTAAGGATTTATCTAGCTCCGGAAGATCAAGATTGAGGAACTTCATGATAGGTACTATGAACTGCAGCAACAAAGCGATAATATCATTCTTCCCTTAGGTAAATTGAGAGACCTGAGCAATGAGAGCATTTCCTTTATGAACAGAGCCCTCTAAAGTGCAACCCAATTCACATACTCTGATCCCGACTCCATTAAAGAGGCAAAATAGTTGCATGCATCCCTGTTGGTGCATATTGAGTTTCTGATAGAAGCTATTTCTCACTGGGACAAGCACAAGGACGCCTGGACCGCTTATGCTCAAAACCTTAAGCAGTCCTCTAGTTGATAGTGATTGTCCCCTTTAGGAGGAGTTTCAATTTTATTTTTGCACTGTTTCTAACTCTTTTGACCTTTTGTCATTGTTGTCAAAGGGGGAGTAGTAGGTGTTGATTATCTTTTATGTTATTTCATGCAAGACTTTTAGAACAGTTTGTATTTCAATTGTTATTTCAGCAAACTTACTCTGTATAACTTTATATTGCCATCAATGACAGGGGGAGATTGTTGGCCTATTTGTCATTGTTGTCATTGATGTCATGGATGTCATATTTTATCCTGCATGTATGTATGTGGTTCAGTCTGGAAAGTTTGCTTCATATATGCAATATTCCTTTATTATGTATGCACAACCTTGAGGTCCGACATTCACCTTTATCGGAAGTTGTTTTTGGGTCCGGTCTTATTCGGATGTGATGATAGCACGTCTCAAGATGCTTTAGATCTGATCCTATCCGGATATGCTAGAAAGCGCGCTCTACTTCTTGTTTAACACTCTCGATGGAAACCGACACCACAAGAAGATACTTCAGTTGCTGTAGCGTGTGGATAAGCCCGATCTCACCCCTTCTGGTTGAGTCGACTTGTCAGTTTGATTGGTGCCGATATATATTGCCATCAATATTATGTGTTAGAGGCATGGTTGTTGAAAAACAACTATTTTGTGTACTATATGCGAAAAGACTATAGATGTGTATTTTATGTGCAAATCAAGTATAGCAAATGTATGAGACAGCTTATGTACTTCAAAGGAACTGTAATCTATGCATATGTCAGATGCAACTACAATAGTTCAAATTTTGTATTCTTCATAATCCAGCTATAAGCCCTCCTTTTTGTATTCCGGCAATGAGCCACCCTTGTACTATGTAACCAGTTACATATTGCATCATTCCTGAGAGATTTATCTCTCAGTGGTTTTTCCCATATTGGATTTTCCACGTAGAAAATCTGGTGTTGTGTTGTGCGTCTATTTTACTCATAGCACTTAAATCATGTTATGTGAATGGTTAATTAGAAGTTAATAAGTTCAAGGGAATACTAATTCACCCCTCCCCTCTTAGTATTTTGGATATTCAACACTTATGGCACCTCTTTATGTGAATGGCGTCAACGAACTTCAGTTATGCTTGTTGATGATATAGCGTCGGTAGAAATCCTACAAGCTGACTCAGCAAGATCAAATGTGTGAATGGCCTATTGGCCTTACACATTTGATGAATCTATAACTTATATTAATCCTTTAATATCTTTATTAAGTCACATATGCATTATCAGGTTTAATGATTAAACATACATTATCAAGTTTGACTTATCAGATTTGTTTCAAAGGGGCCGACTTTTGGTTAAAGTCTGCCACTCCTCGTTTGAAGGCATGCGATGCTTCATGAAGGTCGTGCCTCGCTGATGAGAGTCGGCTCTTGGATATCTCCTTTCGACAAATATATATGGACGTGGTCTTCCCTCTTTGGAACAGAGATAAGACAACAAGTTCGATCATAATCAGGCATATCGAATTCATGTACAAGTAGATCAATTGATGGTGAGAAATTTATGTAGCATGCTCGGGGGTGACGATAAGAGCTTATTGTCTATGGTTGGGAAGGCAACAGATCTGATGTTTGCCTGTGGTTAACGAGCACTACCTTAAAATCAATAGCGCTCACAACCCAAAACATTGAAATAAAATTTAGAGGGCTTTCACCCCAATCGTCCAATGAAGAACTCGCAAATAACATATTCAGGACTTTATAAGCAAATAATATTTTATTTATAGTTGTAATTTGTAATTTGTAATTTGTAAGGTATAAGACTTCAATTTTTGTTACCTAGTATTTGATTGATCTTCCTTGGATAGTTGGTGATAAAGAAAGGACTTCAAAATAAACTTTACATCTAGAACAATTTCCCACTTACGTCTTTTGGCGAGGACGCATTGTACCATGGAAAATGGTACAATTTTTGTCACCAAATTCTCCCAATGCAGGCTCTTTGCCACATTGAAGGGAAGGTTGTAAAAAAGAACTCACACATGCCTTATTTGTTTCCCAGTGCACCTCCTTATTCCACCATGTCCCTTGTAACGAAGGTTGTGCTCTAGGGTATGTTTCTAGATACAAAAAAGTTGTGCGCCTACACTCTACTTGAACTAGATTAGGTTGATGTGATCTGTTTGAATGGACCACAACTAAAGCCCACAATGCCTACCATATCTTCATCCAATTTCGCTTGCATGTAAGGATTTATGGTTGTTGCTATGGCTGCTTGTGTCCTCGCCCTCTCTAGTTTCTTTTCGTCCAACAATGCAAGGAGTACTTGCATCTCTCACTTTTCCTCTTCTTTAGCTTTTCACATGGCTTGGCATCGCAATACAAATCCTTGCAATATGGAATTTGAGGCGATTGATGCCTCCATTACGCTTCTTTGTGCATAAGATGCAAATAACAATCCTTATTACTAGTCCCATTACAACATATTTCCAAGCAAGATCTTTGCTTCCAAGGAGAAGACTTCAAATAATTATTATTGAACCAAATGCAAAAAGCTAAAAGCTATTCTATCTCACCTACATCATGCTTAAATACCAAAAAAGACATTTTAGAAGAAATAGCATTTTAACATGTAAAATCAAATAAAATTCATATATAAATCCTGAATTACAATGTAATACAGTAATTGAAAAGAAATGCAGCATGCCATTAAATAATTTATTCTAAAAAACAATTTTTCCAACTAGAAAGTGTGAAACCCTTTGTTTAAAGAGAAAAACAGCAATTTCATTCAAAAACTTAATAAATTTACAAAAACCAAATTCATTGCAAGTACAATTGTAAATAATGTTTACAAATCTATAACTAGCATACTATAAATAACTTACGTGGAAAAAATGATAACCTAGAAACTGAAATTCCTCAAATCTGCCTATTGGCAGGTGTTGTGACCATTTCACACATCGCCCCATCCCAAATGGGGACCCCCTCTTTTTGCTTGTTTTTCGCTCGTTTTTGCTTTCGTTTTTAGGGTTTTGTTAGTTAGTTGATCGTCTGGATTTAGGGCCAAGCCTTAGGGTTTTAAATTCTGCCTTTTCAAGCCAAAATCCAGTCATTTTTTGAGAGCTTTTGAGCTTCTTTTCTAGAATGCAAATTTTGAATGCAATGATTTCGCCAAATTGGTCTAATTTTCAATTGGAATGTTCATGCAGAGCTTAAACTTGTCTAAGTGTTGACCGTCAATATGAATTTTTGTTTGATTGAATATTTTGACCAAATTTTGACTTTTTTGAAGTTTGATCCTGGGCATTGGAATTGATTTGTTTTCGCCTCGTGAAGTGTTAAAATGTGAAAAATCTTGTTATTTTGGCCTGTAGGAGCAAAATCGCTCCTGTCCCTCAGTGAAGGACGGGAGCTCAATTTCAAATATCTCATCATCCTTGCAAAGTCCAGACAAATTTTACGTTTGAAGTGATGGAGAACGACGAGATCTTTTCATTGAATATAAATTGAAGATTTTCATGAGCACAGAAATGCCTCCAGAAGGAAAATCGCTCCTGTCCCTCAGTGAAGGACCGGAGCTACGATTCAAATTTCGTTTCGTCCTTGCAAGATTTTGATAACTTAACAATTTGAGGACGTCCAAGGGAAGATGCTTTGCCAAATGAATATAATTTGAGATGCAAAAACGAAGGAAAATGACCTATATTGACTAAATCGCTCCTGTCCCTCTCCAAGGGACCAGGGCGAGGTACCTTGTAGCTCTCGTCCCTCTCCCAGGGACCAGAGCGATTTCCTCCATTTTGCAAAATCCAGACAAGGGTCAAGGCAAGTTTACGTTCAAAAATGAAGGAGAACATGAGATGAATGCATTGAATATAATTTGAAGATTTTTTGGACGTCCATACCAGTGCTAAATGCCTAGTTCGCTCCTGTCCCTCAGGAAGGGACCAGAGCGATTTTTGATATAATTGTTTTTCTTGCAAAGTTACAAATGATGTCAAGGCATGAACGAATAGAGGGAAGAAGGACGAGTCCGTTGAATATAAACTTGGAACCAGGCAAAGTGAGATAGTGGCCACAAGGGAAGGATCGCTCCTGTCCCTCTCCAAGGGACCAGGGCGATGATGATGATAATACTCTCTACGCAAGTTCAAGGTCGTTCCTCCAAGGTTCAAGACCGATCCAAGTCAAGGCGAAGGGTGGCGAAGACATTTCAAGGCATTTCCATCAAGTGCAAGGTTGTAAAGGTCATCACATGGAAGGATTTGCGCTCTAAAGACCCAGATCGCTCCTGTCCCTCAGGAAGGGACCAGAGCGATATCTACATAATGGCGTAGATTTCAAAAGGCAAACAAGTTTCGAGCAACCAAGAAGGTCGAAAGGACGTCATTCCACGCAATGAAGATGATTGCAAGTTGGTACAAACAAGAACAAGCACATAATGATGAACTTCGCTCCTGTCCCTCAGGAAGGGACCAGAGCGATATTAGATGTATTGATCATTTCATACAAAATTCACGTAAGGACAATATATTGCAATGTTCTGGAGGGTCCATGGTATGACAACAAGGTGATAAACAAGAGTTTTGAACGTCCAAACATCGCCAAATGGTGTAAAGGCCCCACATCGCTCCTGTCCTTTGGACAAGGACCAGGGCGATCCTATCAAAAGCGCTTATATTCCTCCAAAATCGAAACAAGGCGAGGTTAAGCGAGACAAGGGACGGCGTTTGGAAAACATCACAATGAAAGATCGAAGGTCAAAAATGCATAGTGAACGTGGAAAAATCAACATCGCTCCTGTCCTTTGGACAAGGACCAAGGCGATACTATCAAAACACTCACGTTCCTTCAAAGATCAAGGCGAAATGAGGTTAGGAAATGCGAAGGACGACGTTTGAAGGTCATTGCAAAGGAGATCGAAGTTTAAAAGTCGCCAAGATCAAGGAGAAATAAAGGATCGCTCCTGTCCCTCTCCAAACCACAAGGGCGATGGTCCCTTTAATGCATCCAAACACATAATAAAAGCAAATGGGAATAAGCGCAAAAGAACACAAGCATTGATATTTCGAAGGTCAAAGATACAAGATGAACATGAAGACATGGAGATCGCTCCTGTCCCTCTCCAAGGGACAAGGGCGATGTTAGATAAAACACATGACATTCTTTGAAAGTCACGTTAAGACAAGGACGCACATGGTTCTAAATGACGTTTGGAAGATGATACAAGGAAAGGATCGTACCAAAATGGATAATTTCAAGCAAAAAACTTAGGATCGCTCCTGTCCCTCTCCAAGGGACCAGGGCGATAATGATCATAACATGCATTTGCTCGCACAAGAAAGGCATTCAAATTCGAAAGGACCACCAAATGATCGATTTGGGACGTGGAAGTAAAGGAGTTAAACATTGAAAACGCAAGAATCTAGACCAAAATCATGGATCGCTCCTGTCCCTCTCCAAGGGACCAGAGCGATGAGGTACGTCCCTTTATTTTTGGCGCCAAATTAAACAATTCGAATTTCCTTAAATGCTAAATCGATTTAAAAATTGAAAATCTTATTTAAATTGGCATTTAATATGGCGTTAGACATTTATTAATTATTTTGCCTTTATTTAAAATCGAAATTCTCAAATAAAAAAACGCAAGGCATTAAATAATTAATTAATTAATTAAAAAAAAAAAAAAAAAAATCGATTTGAGCGCTCATTTAAGGAGGTCGGCCTTGTTATGTCATTGCAAATCATTTAAAAATCGTTTGAAATGGTTTTATTTTTATTAAGTCGGCCTTAGTAAATGAAGGATGAATGCGCTATATAAGGGGGGTAGAATTATCATTTTCTACATCATTATTTTACCTTCCTTCATGCGAATTGAGAAGAGGCGAATGTAGTGCGAGTTTCATTCATCCAAAGGTGGCGCGATTTCAAACCAAAGGTGGCACTAGTATCATCTTGTGTGGAGTGCGAAGTGTGTTTGAAGAGGTGCGAATTCAAACCAAAGGTGGCGTAAACAATCAAAAGGTGATGCGAATTTGAAGATCCATTTGAGACCACGTCCAAGGCGATAAGTGAAGATCACATTCTATCCAGAGGTGGCGAAGTCAATTTTGAGGGGATCATATTGAAGATTATCTTTATACCTCAATTTTGCCTAGGCAAATTTTATTTTTGCATTCTAGAGTTAGCTCTCTATCGAGGTATGGCGATTTAATTATTATTGTTTTATTCATTCATCGTCATATTTCAAATTTTGAAATTTTGAATCTTGAATTTCTCTTGGCTCAATTGTTGTATTTTAGGAAACGATAACTCTAGAGACTTATCATGAGGTTTCCTAAAGTTTATCTCTCTTATTTACGTTCTTTATTGCAAAAATCTATTTCTTATAATGAAATGTTGTGTAGGTATGGCGACCCCAAAGGCGGGAGCATCCACCAGTCGCTCGGCTCTCATGAAAGAAGATCAGAAGACTGAAGAAGTGGAGACCAAGATCGTGTCTAAGTGGAGCAACATTGGAGATACCAACTTGGGGAACTTTAGCACAAAGAAGTTCCGAGAGGTCCCTTACATCGGCAAGCCATCACCTGTCGCCCGGAGAATAATAGAGAGTGGTATCATCAAGGCGGCCGGTTTTCCTCCAGCCATTCAGTGCCACGAATTGATGATCGAGTGTGCCCGTCATTACAATCCACAGTCCAGGACAATTGTGTCCAATGAGGGAAACACTTTGGCGTACCTTTCAGAGGAAGCCATAAGTGAAGCCTTCCATCTTCCAGAGCACAGGGACATGATATACAAGAGCATTGAAGGAGCCAGATCAGTGTACGATGATGATCCAGATGCTTGCCTAAGCATAATCAACAAGAACTGGCTACTTAAGAGTCGTCCCCGTCTGAGCAAAGTACCGAACACACCACACAGGATTGATTTCCAGAAGGAGTACAGAGATTTGATTACCATGCTCAACAGAGTTACAGGGGCACCTCATGCCTTCTATTTTGAGAAATGGATGTTTTACTTCATCCAGGTGATTGTTCAAGGAAAGGGTACAATACATTGGGCTAGGATAATTAGCCATTGCTTAGACGTACAGTTGAGAAGACTCAGGGCTACTAAGTCCTTCCACATGAGTTCATACGTCATCTATGCCTTAATCAGGAGCGTTGAGTACGCAGGACTACCTCACAGAGGAGTGATTGGAAGAGGACCCGGCGAGGTCAGAGTTTGTGAATCCTATACCTACTTGCATCATCCACCAGGGAAGAACTACAAGTTAATCAATGATACTTTCACAATGAACATCACAAGGACGTTGCAAGGAGGGATTCACAACAGATTATCTCAGGATGCCCAGGAATTCATCAAGAGGTACGGTGCTTGGTTCATTCAGTTTCCCAAGTTCACTTACATTAGAGTGCATGGATGTCCTTTACCTCCATACATGTTGCCAAGGTACCCGACAGACAGAATTGTGTTACTTGAAGTAACAAGGCAGTTAGCAGCATATGTGAAGGCATTCAGACACAGACATCAGAATGGAGTTCAGGTACCTATTATTTTGGGTAATTCAGTTGAGGTATGTCCTAATGTCTTAGCCATGGATGACGCAGAGAAGGAGTTAGCCTTGTATCCTTTTTCATCTTTTGCTTGGAGGAATAGTTTTGATCCACATGGACATTTAGAGGAGACGGTCGGTAGAAGATTTAGACATGAGTACCAAATTGAAGATTTTATGATGAATCTCCTAGATGATCTCGAAGTGAAACGAAAGATACATTCTAGATTGCCTTTGGATTTCATCAGGAAATGTAAGATTTACAGAGTGGCCGACCAAGCTCAGGACAACGGCAGGCACATCCAATCTTCATATGATAGAGAAAGCAAAACAATAAGTTTGAATTGGAATGAGCCCGAGGCCGTGGATTTAGATGATTTGATGGCACCAGTCTTGTCTTGTACTCGCAGATGGGTAGACGTTCAGCATCAGAAGTTGAGAGAACAAGGCATAGCCATGTCTTTTACTTTGGAAGAAAAGCCAGCCGAAGGTGGAGCCAGTGTTAGTGAAGGCAATCCTAATCCTAGGAATTCAGGTGAAGGTAACCTTCGATGTGCCAGTGAGGGCAATCTCCATTCGAGAGGTTCAAAGAGAAAGGAAAGATCAGAAAAGAAAGAGCCTTCCAAGAAAAAGCAAGGTGCCAACAAAGATCAAACACCAGGTACTTCTTCCAGACCAGAGGATAGAACAGTTCGAGTGGAAGAATCCATGGAATCAATGGTACAGAATGATAGACAGGAGGAAGGACAGGCACAGCATGTTTCATCCGATGGATCTCTCCAAGACTATGATTTAGATAATGATAATGAAGTAACATCTCCTCCCAGACAAGAAGAAATGGTACATAAGGAGATTCAAGTTCAAGAGACAAGATCAAATATCCCAGATTGGTTGAAGGAAAGATTGACTAAGGTGATCGTAATTGAGGACGAGGACAGTGCAATTGATTTAGAGAGCCTTGTTGGACGCTCACATATGACAACAGAGAAAAAGAAGGCTACAAAGATGTCCAAGATGATTCGAGATGAGACTGGATCAAGAAAACTGCAGATAGCTACACCGGCAGCAGACAAATATGAGGGTGAGATCCTAGCAGAGGACTATCATATACAGACTATTGAGTTAGGACCATCCACAGTAGAGCAGACTTTAGATGATGCCACCGACACATTTGAGGCATTGAAGGACAAGTTTAGAGAAGAAGTAGAAAAGAATAGAAAGCTTGAGAAAGAGGTCGGTGCATGGAGGACATATTTCAGTCACATCAATGAACCTTTGGGACGTCAGGATCCAGTTAGATCACCATTGCAGGCATTGCCCCTTCAATCAATCAATGAAGCAGAAAGATTCAGGAATATGGTCCAGCGTACATGTAGTTGGATGGATAGATCTCACACGGTGGCCATAGAGTTTGTTACAAGGATGTCGAAGATCACTCATCAGGCTATCCAAGTTCTTGAGATTATTCACAGATTGATGGCAACAGTAGCTGCATTTGCCCATACCAAGGACGTTGTCATCCCTGTCTTGAAAGTTATAAGACATACATCCAGAAGAATTTTAGCACAAGAGAGGATCTTAGAAGGTGATTCTCACAGTTTGTTTCAGTGGTCAACCTTACTCCATATAAAGAGTGTTCTCTTTGAGGACATCAGTGTTAGATGTAGTCAAGTTGAGGAGGTGATCAATCCGATCCAGGACAGAGTATTTGAGGTACTTCGTACCATTCTTGGCAGAAGGATCGAGGTCGAGACAGATGTGGATTTACAAGAATTTGAGGATAGAATCAAGATCATCTTTCGCAAGGACGCAGATGTTACAGATGAGCAGTATGATCAGATGTATGCCACCATGCTCCTGATTGATAGAACAAAGGAACTTGAACCTACTTGGGACGCAGCTCTTCTAGATGCATTTGATCAGGTTATCCACTTAGAAGAGAGTATCAAGAATCTTCCCGAGATTCCAAGCACAGAAATCGAAGGAATCGTGACAAAATTCATTGCATATGCTAAGAAAGAGAATTGGAAAGGGAATAAGATTCTAGATGAAAGGTTGTTACAGATGACATGACATCTTATTTCTCATTGGTTGATACCTCCTAGATGTTTGTGCCAAATTTAATATTTGGCTATGTATTTAATATTGTTCAGTAAAAAGGAGGTCATTTGTAACAAACCCTAATTAGGGTTTAGGTGTCATGATCTTGTCCATTGATTTACTTTCAATCTGGACCTTTCATTGTAACTGGGGATGCTATTTATACCCCCATTTTTCATTTCATTTGTAATAGAGTTAAGAGTGAAATAGAGAGATTAGAGTTGTAAGCAATTTTTATTTTGTAGCAAGATTGAGTCTTGAAGAGAGAAATTCAAGCAATTGTTGTATATGATGACTTGGAAATCAATAAAATATTGAAGTTATGGTGTTTTGTTGCAAATTTCTTAAGTTATCTTCATGGTTGTTGGATGTACTTGAATCACGCTCAATCGAAGTAGTTTGTTAACTCGAAAGGCTAAGTGTGAGATTTGATATTTGGTAGGATTCGCAATCCAAACCACTAGCTTCTTGCTGATTGTAGGAACGCCTTGCGTGGTCGACTGGAAAACATTTTGAGTTCTTAACCTTCAAGCATTTTCGCATCTAGGATATGTACCTTCATAGTAGTGTCCTTGGTCTTTGATGCATTGAATACCATTATATTACCTTAGAAGATCGCACTAATTTCAATTGAGTTGTTACCTTATGGCAAAATTGAAGTTAGTTGAGTCTTGCCAAATCTCATTCATGCTAAGTCGTTCATAGGGTTAGGCTAGACTAGACTTCCTTAAACCCTGTCCTTTTTCCATTTTTTTTGAAAGTTCCTTTAGTCTAGTAAAATCTTCGAGCTTTGAATACGTAAGACGCCTTGGAGGAAACAGCAAATCACATCATACCACTAAAAAGCTTGTCCACACGTGGAGACCCCACTAAAAGAACCTTGGAGTCCATCTAACTGATCCTTTTTGCAGATCTTCAGCAGTTAGAGACTATTTTCTCAAGAGAGGATAAGATGCCTGTTGGTATTTTATTCTGTGTATGATTGTGTACAAAATACACGTCAACAGCAGGAAAGATGAATAGTCAAACACAGTTCCGAAGATCGTAATATCCTCATTCCAAACCTGAAGACAACTAGCTTTGATAAACGATTAAATAAGTTTTAATTAAAAATTTAAACTAATCATTATGAGAAATAGCATGATATTAATACATGCTATTATTTATTATGGGAACTAGCATGTGTTGAAGATATAGCTTCGATAGAAATTATCGGCTCATTATTTATCTTGTCTAGCATTGGCTCCTTAGCTTCCTTCCTTGCCTTGTTTACTGTCGATGACTCTTCATGTTGCAACGGTTGTCGGTGAAGGTAATGTGGCTGTTGGTGAAAGTGTTGAGGCTATCCGTGCAGAAGTAATTGTCCATGCCTCTACCTCTCCCTTCGTGTGACTCTTCATTGAAATTCCGATATGTTATATTCGTCATTTTTCCTTGTCACATTTTTCTTCTTCGGCAGCTTTCTTGATCGGCTTCTTCTTCCTTGTGATCGTATCTGTCAGATCAGAAATATTGTGTATTTCTTTCTGCATACTGAGTTTCAGATATTTGTACTTTTGGTTTGTATTCGAGTTGCATCAGCTGAGTTCATTTTATGATTGATTCATAGAGAATCGAACTCATAATATTATGATTGCTAGTATTTTGAGACTATCATCAATTGTATTCTTTTCTGAGATATAATAAAGTTAATTTTGAGTGGGCTGGGTTTTTCTCCCTCAGGTGGAGGGTTTTCCTAGGATAAGAGGGCTTGTTCATTTGTGTTTCTTTCTCTATTTTCTGTTCTCTGATTTTTCTATATTCTGGTTCAAGTGTTAACATGGTATCAGAGCGGGTCTAGAAGATCGATCCAAAACCAGAATTTTTAAGTTCTTTATTTCTTTTAGTTGTTTGCCTAAGTCATTCATCATGGTGAACGGATTGAAAGTAGAAGATAGACTAGATGGTTCGTCAAATTTCTCTTCTTGGAAATTTAGAATTCTGATCACTCTAGAAGAGAATGATCTCCTTGACTATGTCTCAAAAGATGTAGAAGAACCTTCTGCTGATGCAGAGAAAGTTCAATGGAGAAAGAACAAGACCATGGCTAAGAAAATTCCGATTGATTATGTTAAGGATCATCTAGTGCTTATCATCTCTAAGTTGGATTCAGCTAAGGAAATGTTTCAAACTCTAAAGGATCTTTATGAATTCAACAATACTAGCAGAGCTTTAGCCCTCACGCATCAATTGCTGCATGTGAAAATGTCTAGAGGAGAATCTGTTACTTCTTATTTCATGAAGATTTCTGAGTTAAAAGATCAGCTCAGTGCAATTGGAGATACTTTTGCTGATAAAGACTTGGTTATGTTAGCTATGAATGGACTTCCCATCTCCTGGGAGTCCTTCATTCAAGGCATCAGTGGAAGAGACGATCTTCCTAAATTTGATAGGTTGAGAGCAGATTGCATTCAGGAAGAATGCAGACAAGAAGCAAGAGGTTATGGTCGCAAATCTCATCATAAAGATGATCATGTGCTTGCTGCCCATGCATCTAAGGGGAAAGGAAAGAAAGGTAACTTCAAAAGATTCAGAGACAAGAATGATGAGTCAGCTCCTATTGCCAAGAAAAAGTGGAAGGACCTTTCTAGAATTCAGTGTTTTAGGTGTGACAAATTTGGTCACTTTGCCAGAGATTGTGTTTCAAAATCTAAGACTCAAGCAGCTGTTGCAAATGTTGAGAATCCTTCTCCTCAAAGAGTCAAGTGAAAATTCTGAAGGATTCTTATTTATTTCTACACTTTCTAGTAATGTTCCTACTAACTGTGATACTTGGTTGATAGATAGTGGAGCATCTCATCATATCACTGGTTTTCGTGAGCACCTTTCAAACTTGAAAGCAAAAGACTCTCATCTTCAAGTTATCATTGGTGATGATGCTTGCTATTCTATGAAAGGTGCTGGTTATACTTCTTTTCAGTTGGACTCTGGCATTCCTCTTCATTTAAGTGATGTCCTATTTGCTCCTGGTATTAAGAGGAATCTGATTTCTATTTCTGCATTAGAAGACAAAGGTTATCATGTTGCTTTTGCTGATGGAAAAGTACTTGCATGGAAGAAGAACTCTATTCAATCAGCTCATGTTATTGGTGTTCGTCATGATAGTCTTTACAAGCTTTCAGCTCATCCTATTCTAGTCTTAGCTCATGATTCTTCAAGTTCAAATGAGCTGTGACATAAAAGATTTGGTCATTTAAATTTCAAAACTTTGTCTTCAATGGAGAAGGTTGTCATTGGTCTTCCTAAGCTGAATCAAAACCATGAAGGTGTTTGCAAGGGGTGTGCTCTAAGTAAGAACATTAAGAGCACCTTTCATAGTAGTGAAAGTAGAGCAAAGAATGCTCTAGAATTAATTCATTCTGATTTATGTGGACCTATGTCAATTGCTTCTCTTAGTGGTTTTTGGTATTATGTCACCTTTATTGATGATTTTTCTCGTAAGTGTTGGATTTACTTTCTTAAGTCTAATAAAAGAGTCTATTGAAGTGTTGTCCAGATTTAAAGAGTTCAAAGCTCTTGTTGAAAATCTATCTAGCAAGAAAATAAAAATTCTTAGATCTAATAATGGAGGAGAATATGTTTCTGGTGTTTTTCATAACTTTTGTGTTGAAGCTAGGATTAAGAGGGAGTTTTGTGTCCCTTATAATCCTCAACAAAACGGTGTGGTTGAAGGAAGAATAGGACAGTTGTTGAAGCAGCAAAGGCTATGATTCATGACCAAAGTCTTCAAACATTTCTTTGGGCTGAGGCTTGCAGGACAGCAATTCACATTCAGAATCGTAGTCCTCATCAGATTCTAAACAACTTGACTCCAAAAGAAGCCTTTACAGGTGTCAAACCAGATGTAAGTTATTTCAGAATCTTTGGATGCCCTGTTTATATTCATGTTCCTAAAGAGAAAAGATCTAAATTAGAACCTTTAGGCAAGAAAGACATCTTTGTTGGTTATAGTGATTCTTCAAAAGCATATAGAATCTACATTCCAAGACAAAAATAGATTGAGATCAGCAGGGATGTTTCTTTTGATGAAGATGTAGCTTGCATGAAATTCAAAGAATCTAGCATAGAAGTTGATAAAGAAGATTTTGAGCACCCTCAAGATTTAGACACAGCTGATCCGAATCCATCTTCAGACATTCAGAGGGAGTTTACAGATTTAGAAGATCATGTTGATTCAGTTGATCCAATTGATCCAGTTGACTCTATAGTTACATCAGCAGGTCCCAATATTAGTTCAGCTAACAAGAAAAGACCTTTGTGGGCTAGACATACTATGGAAGATGCTGAAAAATATGCAGCCCCTCGTGATACTTCCAGAGAAAGCAAAAGACCTCACAAGTTTGTTGGTTTTGTATCTTTGATGAGTCATATCTTGGCATCCGAGCCTTCAGATGTTGAAGAGGCTTTAAATCAGCAAGTGTGGAAAGATGCCATGATAGAGGAATATCAATCTATTATGAAAAATGATGTATGGGACATTGTTCCTAGGCCTAAAAACAAATCAGTGGTTTCTTCTAAGTGGTTGTTCAAAATCAAACATGCAGCTAATGGGAGTATAGAAAAGTACAAGGCCAGATTTGTAGCCAGAGGTTTTTCCCAAAAGGAAGGTATAGATTTCGAAGAAACCTTTGCACCTGTAGCACGTTACACTTCTATCAAGACTATCATAGCTGTTGCAGCTGTTAAGGGTTGGAAACTTCATCAAATGGATGTGAAAACAGCCTTCTTGAATGGTAAAATTGAAGAGGAGGTTTACATTGAGCAGCCAGAGGGCTTTATTATTCACAATAGAAACTCTCATGTATGCAGACTGAAAAAGGCCTTATATGGTCTTAAACAAGCTCCCCATGCTTGGTATGAAAGGATAGATCACTATCTTTTGAGCTTGGGTTTTCTAAAGAATGGCGTTGATCCAGACCTATGCTTCAAGGTATGTGATGATAAGGTGTTGATTTTAGTACTATATGTTGATGATTTATTCCTCACTAGTAATGATGATCTCATTGACATATGTAAGAAGGATTTAGCTTCAGAATTTGAAATGAAAGATCTTGGCTTGTTGCATTATTTCCTTGGACTTGAGGTATGGCAAAGACCAAATGAAATCATATTGAGTCAAGGTAAATATGCAATTGACCTTTTGAAAAGATTTGACATGTTAGATTGTAAGTCTATGGTGACCCTTATGGAAGTAAATCTGAAGAAATTACATGAGGATGTAGCTACTTCAGATTTAGTTGAGCCTACTATGTATAGACAATTAATTGGCTCCTTAATATACTTGGTTAACACAAGGCCTGATATATGCTATGCAGTTAATACCTTGAGTCAGTTCATGTGTGAACCAAGACATATTTACCTTGTGGCAGCCAAACATATATTGAGATATGTTCGTGGTACAATTGGACTTGGCTTAAATTTTTCTTCGTGTGTAGAGATGAACTTGCAGGGGTTTTCTGATTCAGACTGGGCAGGTTGTGTACATGACAGAAAAAGCACTTCAAGTTGTTGTTTTAGTCTAGGTTCAGCTATGATTTCCTGGTGCAACATGAAACAATCTTGTGTTGCACAAAGTACAGCTGAAGCAGAATATGTTGTAGCTTGTGTGGCTGCAAAAGAAGCTGTGCGGCTTCGGAAATTACTTGCAGGCTTGTTTGGACAGCCTTTGGAACCTACTGTGATTATGTGTGATAATCAAAGTTGTGTGAAACTTTCAGTTAATCCAATATTTCATGATAGAAGCAAACATGTGGAAATTAAATATCATTACTTGAGAGACCTGGTTCAACGAAAAGCAGTTGAACTCAAGTACATTTCTACAGAGGAACAGACTACAAAAATTTTCACCAAGCCACTTCTGAGAGTGCAGTTCTGTTACTTCCGAGAAAAGCTTGGTGTGATGGAGAATGATGCACTTGCTGAGAGGGAGTCTCATCTTTAGTGATACATTGCCTGTGTTTAATGAGTTCTTCTCAGTGAGAGAAGTTCGAGGTGAAATCCCTTGTTTAATGAGTTCTATGTGAGAGAAGTTCGAGGTGAAATCCCTTGGTTAATGAGTTCTTCTCTGCGAGAGAAGTTCAAGGTGAAATCCCTTGATTAATGAGTTCTTCTTTGTGAGAGAAGTTCGAGGTGAAATCCCTTGTTCCACCCTCTGGGAGTAGCTATGGTGGAAGTCATGTGTATGACTTTATGTTTTTTATTTTTTGGTTTTACTCATCCTCTAGGAGTAGCTATGATGAATATTGTTATACTCAAATAACAACTTTATTGAATAAAAACTGTGATTTTTTTTGTTGACATTTTCTGAGTTGCAGGTATGTGTACTTGTTATATGTTGATATAATGAAGATCTCTCTCTTGCTAAGAGGGAGTGTTGAAGATATAGCTTCGATAGAGATTATCGGCTCATTATTTATCTTGTCTAGCATTGGCTCCTTAGCTTCCTTCCTTGCCTTGTTTACTGTCGGTGACTCTTCATGTTGCAACGGTTGTCGGTGAAGGTGATGTGGCTGTCCGTGGAGGTGATGAGGCTGTCGGTGAAGGTGTTGAGGCTGTCCGTGCAGAAGTAACTGTCCATGCCTCTACCTCTCCCTTCGTGTGACTCTTCATTGAAATTCCGATATGTTATATTCGTCATTTTTCCTTGTCACGTTTTTCTTCTTCGGCAGCTTTCTTGATCGGCTTCTTCTTCCTTGTGATCATATCTGTCAGATCAGAAATATTGTGTATTTCTTTCTGCATACTGAGTTTCAGATATTTGTACTTTTGGTTTGTATTCGAGTTGTATCAGCTGAGTTCATTTTATGATTGATTCATAGAGAATCAAACTCATAATATTATGATTGATAGTATTCTGAGACTATCATCAATTGTATTCTTTTCTGAGATATAATAAAGTTAATTTTGAGTGGGCTGGGTTTTTCTCCCTCAGGTGGAGGGTTTTCCCAGGATAAGAGGGCTTGTTCATTTGTGTTTCTTTCTCTATTTTCTGTTCTCGGATTTTTCTATATTCTGGTTCAAGTTTTAACAGCATGATATTAAGGAACCATCATAAGGAAACATAACATTGATATACAGCAAACAATTGAGAAAGCTCATTGTATTATCTTTACTAATAAAGATAGCTACAATCAAACAAGTATCGACTCATATTATGATTAAGGTATAACCAAGCAATAGCTGATCTGAATGAATGTAGCAGCGATTAAAATGATCACTAAGAACAGCATTGGATCATAGAGATAAGCAATGTCTATGAAGGGTGAAGGTGCGATTTGCATTGTAAGCTAAGCTGTGAAGATAATGAGTGGCAGATTCCAATGATCTATGCCATCCCGATCAACAATAAGAATCTACTGAAAGGAGATTCAGCGAGATAAGCCTATCTCATATTAGCACTGTAATAAAAAAACAGAAAGAATACCAATTACACCAAAAATAATATTGGAGGAAGTCGCATGGACAGATATTGAATTAAGGAATTAACCATTTCATTTGTTAGTTACTCCCCAAATGATTGTATTAGCAAGCAACTCCCATGACCACAATTATATCAATAACAAATGAACATCCGATGGTCAAAGGGGGCTGGAGATTAAGGCAGACGATATCCATGTGTGATGTGGTTTGCATAATGGACCAATCTGTACAATTCATAGAGAGACACAATTAAAAGAAGCAAGACAGCAATTACTAATCATATTTATGTTTGATTACAATTGAGGTATAGGTGATTAATATACACCTGTGATTATGAAAGGTGTGATTTGTCAATGCTGATGTCTAATCACCAATTAGTTGTCTACAAAAGGGAGGCAATTCATGCTCACAAGAAATCATGATTATATGGGTGTGATTAATGATAAGAATAAGCGATTAAACATTGATTGTGCTGTGAAGAGTGGCGACAAATGAAGGGAGACAACTCCTCACTTTCAATTGGTGTAACCTTTCAGAATTACAAGATCTATATGGTAGATCAATTCCATTTACTAAAAGGCATCGAAGTATAGTACAGTAAAAAGGATTCTCTTTGGTCAGAAAGTAAGACAAGCAATTCCTAACATCAAGTGATCATAAGCACTTATTAAAGTATCATTGCTGTGATATGAGAATAGCAGAGAACTTGATCAAGGATCATATAATAATAGCCAGCAATAAAAAGTCACGTAAGGACAGCAATCGTACTAAAAGATAAGACATTATCAATTTGACAAAGGCACAATCAATGGAAGGAATTGACATCGATTAAGCATCTTTAACAAGGTGGGACAATCATCGATTAATTAAAGGCATCAACTTGTATTATTAAGTAATATCAAGTTAAGGAGAAGACAATGCGTTGGATGATTAGCCACTAATGATGCTTTATTTAGCAAAGAGGTTGAAATATCGATTAAGCGACAAGACAGCAATTTTTCAATTAAGGGAGGAAACAACTATAAGTAAATGTTAATCATCAATAGTAAGCAGTGGTAATAAGTGGAAGTCAGCAATTATGATAATCAAATATCAAATGTGTACAAAACCCAATTTGGTTATGAAGAGGATTACGGTGGCAGCAATTACAAGATAAATTGTTATGTTTTAAGGTAACAACGATTATATATGATTATGCACCGATCACGTTAAGAAGTCTAATCAATAACAAAACGATTGATATGAAGAGACAACAAATATGTCTCTTGGAGGCGTCATATCCATTTGCAAGTTGCACAAGCATACAGAGAGATCAGAGACAGCACCTTCATTGCAAGCATATGCGTACAGAGCAGGAACAACGTCCATCCATATTGTAGGAGCACAATGATCAAGATCAGACACAGCAACCTATTGAGGCATAGACTCTCCTTTAATCATTGTATGGTATAATAAGAACAAATCAGACAATGTGAACTTAAGATTAAAAGATTACATCGGACATAGCTACTCATTCACTATGAGAAATTATAAGACAAGATCATAACATATCTCCCATTGTCAAATCAGAGACAGCTCTCAAGATAAGTTCTCCCTTCCGAACTATTCTTAGAATTTTAAGTTAAATATTATAATGAAATATCTTCAGATTTGATAAAATTATATTTATAAATGTATTACGATTCTCACCTTAAGTTGGAATTGTTGTCTCGGGACTAAAAGTAAATCCCAAAAGGGGGCATTACAAAGATCCTACTGCAAAATACTGCATCAAGCCCGCAGAGCACAAGATTAAAAATATAGCATCTAAGATAGGGATACTACATATGGGTCACGTCCTATCCCTTAGATATAAGTATATTGAAAGATGTAAATGACAGAAGAAGGATGTATGTAGAAGACATAAGATATATGTAAAAGACTGTAAATAGAGATAGATAACATATGAATATATGAGAAGTTATAGAAGAGTATAAAGATATGATATATATGATGTACTAACATGATATGAGTAATACAAATATTTTGGAGTTCTATACATAGTATGTTATGTGATGTCTTTATATTCTATTAAGTAGATTAATCTCTTATTTGGATCAAATCCATCTTCCCTTGATATGATTGAGTTTGGAGAATAAACTAATATAATGTCCCCATTTTTACACCATCATGTTTTGTGAGCATTAGCCAGTTTCCAGGGTTTTCCATAGGTTTCCTAATGCATTGCGATGGTTCCAATGTTCTTGTGAGCTTAGTTCTCAGTTTCAATGGGTTTCAACAGCAATTGCTACTTTTTGCATGGCACCGATTTTTTGGGGTTTTTTGAGGTTTGTTCTCTTTGGTCCTCAAAGAATACTACTATTTATAGTAAGTGCTTGCAAGTCAACAAAGTTTTTGGGTTTTTCTAGATTTGTTCTCTTTGGACCTCAAAGAACACTACTATTTATAGTAGTGGTTGCAAGGCATCGACCTTTCTAGGTTTTCTAGGTTAGATCTCTTTGGTTCTTAGAGAACATTGCTATTAGTATTTATTGTATGTGTTTGTGTCAACATGTAATATCCCCTACTAGGATGCTACCAATTTCCTAATAGTCAACACCCATTACTTAATATTATCATGCCTTAAATTAATTTATTAAACTAGATAACCATATTTATTCATAGTACAATTGATAGTGGCTATGTTCAAGCCCCAGTTCTTACTTCCTTTCTAATCCTCAACCCTGGATGGGGATTTACTTGTCTAGGGCACACTGACACCACCTCCATAATTGGGCCCAGGTCTCAAGAACATCCATCCAGACCACCATTGGGGCTCACCTAAACTAGGATGGATTTACTCTGCCTCTCCTTATTGGGCTATGAATATGCTAGTATCTTTTGTATTATGAATATATATGTCAACAATGGAAATTAAGCAAATTGTTATAAACTTAATTAACCAATATAGATCTTCTTATTTCTATTATATGTACAAAATAAGAACAAATGTAACTGTTGTGCTATAGTATTCGGATATAATATAGTCGTAATAAATATTTGATTCATACGTAAGACACAGCATACCAATCTAATGTCCCAGTAATGATTGTGATAATCAACCTATGAATGAATACTGTCTACAAAGAATTTGATCTGCCAATCAAATAATTATCCTTCGATGATATGATCTGAAGATATAGATATTCAAATTGTTTTTTGATATTATATTTATTAATTAATTCCTTTTGCCTCCTCTCTTGACCACTCGGTGTTGTTCCTTTATAGTCTTCCATCAGTATGTAGGGTGGTGACCTTTCTTACAGTGGTAACCTTTGGGAATAGAAGTGTCCTTTTGTTAATTTGCTTGCCTCTTCATAACCGCTTCCTTAGAATAGTGTCTATCATTCTAACTAATTCCTAAATGTGTCTTAGAGGAGATCCCATATCTCTAAGGGAATAGGAAGCGGATAATTATCTCTAATTGTATCACGTATGCAATCATTCCTAGCCTAGAGGTTATAATGGTAGCATGGGTAAGACAATTCCGTTCTAGTGTCATGGCGGGGACATCACACGGCATCAAATATCATCTGTCAACTTTAGTTGGCTATGGCATGTTCGATTTTCCATTTCCATTGCCTTGGTGAGAATTTGTAAGGTTATAAAAATTGTTTTATTATTTTAACTTGAGTGTTTCAAAAGTGACTTTTTAATATTTAACTTTAGTTAATTAATATTTTGAAAAGTGTGTCTCCAATTGGGATGCCTAGGCTATGGGCAACAGAAGTTGTTTTTAGAAGTTATATGTCGTCCTTTTTGAGGGAATATTATATTCAAATATTTGAATTTGCCCTAATTTCTCCCTCCAAATCTATATATTGCGGTTTGGGCTCTCATTCTCTTATATTCTGCTTGTGCACACATAACAAGATATTGTTGAAAAGAAACCTGGAGAGTTCTTTCAAAGATTGTTGAAGACAAAAACCCTCTACAGTTGACCTAGTTTAGGTGGTGAAAGATCCACCCTAGCTGGTTGTTGGATTTTTAGTCAAGGATACTTCAATTTCTAAGTTTTGGTGATCTGGGTACTGATGAAAAAAAGATATATAAGGTTTTCTGATTTGGGTATTCAGTTTTTAGAGTGTTTAGTTTCTTTTTGAAGTGTTGTTCAAGTTTGGTAAGATCTGGACTTTTTCTCAGTGCTGGCCATACAAATTTCAATGCACAAGAACCCTTATTTATGCTCGTAACTCTTGGAAGGAACTTTTTATTGTTCTAGGTATTGTTGCAAAGTGTTTCCGACTGCTGAGAGATAAAGATCAGTATATAATGCATGGGTTTGGTTTGTATTTATCTTTCTAGCTTAAGTTACCCCTTTGGGAGCTGGTGCCCAGCTTCAGCAGGCTTCGTGGGGTTATAAGGAGTACAAAATAGTGTGAGGGAGGTTTAAACTCCTCAATTGCAGGTTTTTATATGGTGTTTCATTGTTACAGCTATTAAGGGAGCAGTTTGGTGTCTTTTGGGGGTGATTTGAAGGAATTTTCAGATCCCTGCATGTAGGGGACAATCATATGAAGCTTTGACAAAACTGCTGTTCATGATTTCAGACCTTTACCTATAGTAGCAGACTTTGTTTGGGTCTTTGGAAGGGTTGAAGGATAGCTTTCAGTTGATGAAACTCAAGGACCAGCAGATAGAAGACTTATTGTACTCTTGTTGTATCAAGGAAAAATTTCCAAGAGAGTATTTTCAGATATTGTAGACTGAAATCTTCATCATTGTCATTGTTCCAGGTTTGCTCACTGTATTGCATTGAATTTTCAGACTATATGTATTGGGCTTTAAAGAGTTTACAGTGAAATTGTTATTTGATGCATATTGCTTTATTCAATCTTTCCAATGCAATGTGTTCTATGAATGCTCTTTAATGGTGAATGAAATCTGAAACAAAACCAATCAGCAAGCTGTTCATCTTGGCATTCAAACTTACAAAACAATCTCAAAAAAATTAGGGGCATACACTCCAACTACAACACACAAAAAGTTCTTGGGACTCAGAACTTTTGTATATGTTCTCCAGATTTCTTGCTAACACTGCCTCTCAAATCCACTAAAAATCCTTCCAAGTTGCTCTCAAGGATGCACAATTGTTGTGCGAGGTTTAGCTATGACATGTATGATTAAGTAGGAAAAAAACAATGTTTTTCAACATTTGAACAACATCCCACGAGTTTTTCTATCTGACACCAAATTTCTCTATCACTACTTGCCAAAAACTTGGCCACCTCAAGCCAGCAAGGTATCTTTCAAGTACTCATTTGGAAAAAAAAAAAAAAAACTCACGAGTACTTGACAGTTCAATGAGTTGCAGATTTATTGGCAAATTGAAACCCAAAAGGTTGCCTCAATATTACATTGAGGGAAATACATAAACATGATTGCAACAATGTGCTTTATCTAGCACTTATGCATTTAACAAATTACTAACAAATTAATCAAATATGCTAATTTTACAAACAAATAATAACAAGCATAAAACAAACAATATACGGACAAACCATAACGGTAATGATGAAATATCCAACATGCCCCCCTTATTACATCATTGCTTTTACTAATAAGAGAATCCTGATAAAGTTTCGAACTTCACACAAGCAAGAGGCTTGGTGAAGATGTCAGCATGTTGTTCCTAAGTAGAGCAGAACTGGAGCTGAATATTAATTTGTTGAACATGTTCTCATATTAAGTAGCAATCAATTTCAATATGTTTGGTTTGTTCATGAAATGCTGGATTGTGAACAAGCTTGAGAACACTCTGATTATCACAATAGAGGATTGTAGGTTGATTTTGAGGCACTTTTGATCCTTCTAGTATGTGGTGTAACCAAACTGTTGCACTTGCTGCACAATATTCTGCTTTTATTGAGGAACGAACAACGGTGGCTTGCGTCTTCCCTAAGAAATAGGTTTTGAACCTAGGAAGAAAACAAATCCAGATGCAGATTTCCTATCATCAACAGAACCTGCATAATCTGCATTTGTATATCCTATCAAGAAAAATTGATCATTCCTTTTATAATCCAAACCATGATTCATTGTACCATGTATATGCCTTAGGACCCGTTTTGCTGCTTTCCAATGACATCCTTGGTTCTTGCATGAATCATGAAAGATAATTAACAACAAAACTGATATCCAATCTAGTGCACGTCAAGTAAATCAAACTTCCAATCATTTGTTGGTAAAGAGTTGCATGTACCTAAGGAGATGGATCAAAAACAGATAATTGCAATCCTAATTCCATGGATTTAGAGAAGGGTTTGGAATCCATCGTTCTGAACTTCTCAAGCATTGTCTTGGCATATTTTCTTTGAGATACAAAGATATGGTGATTAGTTTGCCATACTCTAAGCCTAGACAATAGTGTGATCGTCTAAGATTTGTCATATCAAATGCCTTCTAGAGGTCATTCTTGGTTGTCTCCCGACTCTCAACCACTGTTTCTAAGCAACTTGTGATAACGAGGTCATCAACATATACATTAATTATCACAATCTCCCCCCTTGATTATTGAGGTAGAGATTTGGATCATATGGATGCCTACTATATCCATGTTGTAGTAAATGTTCATCAATTTTGATAAACCAAGCTCTAGGAGCATGTTTGATACCATAGAGAGGCTTTACAAGTTTGCAATTGCATACCTTTTCTTCTTTACCAGGTGCAACATGTATCCTTCTGGTTGGGACATATAGACCTCCTCCTCAAAGCCTCCACTGACAACTACACCTTTTACATCCATTTGATACAATTTCCATTCAAATTGTGCAGCTAAAGCAAAAATCATTCTAATGGTTATAATTTTTGATGTGGAAGCAAATGTTTCCTCATAGTCAATCCCTCCATTTTGGGCATAACCTTTAGCTGCAAGTCTAGCCTTATATTTATCTATACTACCATCTGGCTTAGACTAAGTTTTGATAACCATTTACATCCCATTGCTTTCTTACCAGGTGGTACATCAACAAGCTCCCAAGTCTTATTTTTTTTAGAGATTGATACTCTATATCCATAGCCTCTTTCCAAGGCTTTGATTCTAGTGCTTCCTGAACATTAGATGGCTCAAACTTATCAACAATTGAACTCGTTAATGCTATATTTACCTCATTGCAAGCCATGTTACGAGTCCTCGGTCCTAAATTTTAAGTGTCTGGAACCCCATCTAGCTTTGCATCGTGAATTGTACGAGTATACCACATAGGCATAGGTCTTGTGATATTCATGGGTGTTGAACTAGACTTACTATCAACATTCCCATCCAAGTTGAAAATAGGAGCATTATCTAGAGCAAGTGATGATGTGGAAGGTGACCTTAACTCACTCTTCTCATCAAAATGGCATCTTTGCTAATATAAATCTTCTTTGTTGTAGGATACATAAGAGTCTAAGACGACATTCCTTAGACTCACTACTATAAGCAAAAATACATTTCATTGATTTTTCATCAAGCTTCTTTCTTTGTTGCTTAGGAATGCTTTTACCCATAGATGAGAGAGATGATTTTACCCCTATCTACACTTCTTTTGGTGTAATGACATCAAGTGCTTTGGTTGGTACACGATTTAGAAGATAAACCATTGTATGCACAACATCAACCCAATAAGCATGTCCCAATTGAGAATCCTTCAACATGCTACATACCATCTTCATGATGATGCCATTTTGCCGTTTAGCAACTCCAGGTGTGTAAGCTGTAATCAATTGACATTGATTTCCATTTTCCTTGAAATAGGTGGAGAATTCTATGCTGGTGTATTCCCCATTGATAGCAAAGGACACGAATACAATTATTCATATCTTTCTCAAGAGTGCAAAACTCGAAGTAGGAAAAGGCTTCATCTTTACTCTATAAGCAATAGACCCACATTTTCCTTGTGTGATCGCCACCAAAAAATTGAAAATACCTGAAATCATTGTGACTATGTGCCATGGTCCAGCACAAATTGGCACGCACTAGCTACAGTGATTGGCTTGCACGATGATCACTAGGATAGAAAGGTGCTCGATATTGTTTTCCAGCAAGACAACTAGAACAAATAGAACTCGTCTTCTGAAGTGAGGGAAGCCCTCTAACCATGCCTTTCTTACTTTGTGTGAGAAAATAACTAGTGCTTAAACGCCCAAATTGACAATGCCATAGCATAGCTAGATCACTATCCTTAGTCTTTAAGGCTTGATTATTCGCAATTATATCAAGCCTAAACATTTTACCAATTTTAGTAGCACTTGCAATAAACTCTGCACTTTTAGACTTGTCTTGAATGAGAGAGACCTGTTTATCCTTATTTTTATCAATTTCAATCTTTAGGTTATGATCAAGAAATTGATTAACTAATAACAAATGTTTGGAAAGTCCTAGCACATACAAAACTCCAATGAGCCTACAATGATGTATACCAAACTACAAGGAGATGTCACCAATACCTTAGATGTCATAGGTGGTATCATCTCCAAGAGAGACTTTACCGTGATGGGGTTTCAATGTGAGAAACCACACCTTCTGTCCAATCATGTGCTTTGTGGCACCTAAGTCTGTTGTGATGTTTTCACACATTGTCCCATTGCAAATGGGGACCCCCACTTTTCTGCTTTAGGCTTAGGGTTTTAGTGTTGTTGTCTTGGTTTAGTGTCAATCTCTTAGTCGTTAACCTTTGTTGTGAGGAGGTTGGTTCTATCGGATTGGAAATTGAGGTAAGGTTATTTGGATATGTCAAATTGCAAATGTTGCTAATGTTGTCAATGTCATCAAATGTTGTCAAGTTGCATTGCATTTCCTAAGGTCCTTGATCACTTGGGTTGATTTGCTTAAGTGTTGGAGTCAAAGTTGGATGAGGCTTGCACGATTAAGTTGTTTTTAGTGATCAAGTCATCAAGGTCTCACTTGCATACATGAGGTAGACCCTAGGTTTTTAAGGTGGCAAAAATAGGTTTAGGGAATGGTGGTCAAAATCACTTCCAAGGATGAAGGGTATCTAGGTGATGAAGGTGTGAAAATGTTGAGCTTGCCAAAATTTTGAAGGTGAAAAATTGACTAAGGCATAAATTTGCTCAAGGCATGATCTTGATGGTGGCTTGCTAAGCAAGAGGTCTTTGTGTAGGTAAGACACAAAATTCGGCCTAAGTGAAGAGTTGTGCGTACAAGCCTCAAAATGCTGATCCACTTCTACAAACAACATATAAAAATCCGATCAAGACTTAATCAAATTGTGCACACAAATATTAAAATCCAACTTAGCAAGGTAATTTTGTGCATGATGAGGCCAAAAAGCCGAAATTTTCTTGTAAAAGAGAGGCCTCAAAATCCGCACAGCTTGATCAATTTGTGCAAGCAAGCGCTAAAAAGCCGCTATCTTGTGCATAGAAGACCAAAAATGCCGACATGTTTGTGCATAAGAAAGGCAAAATGCCAACATGTTTGTGCATGAAGGAGGCAAAATGCCAACATCCTTGTGCATGAAGGAGGCAAAATGCCGACAAAGGTTTTTGTGCAAACAAGGGCCAAAATGCCACTCAGGTTGTGCATATGACTATCAAATCTGCACCCAGATTGTGCAATTGAACATGAAATTTCTGCCCTAGCAACCAATTTGTGCAATTGACCCTACAAAATGCACTCAGCCTTGGAAGACATCAGATCAGACCTTAATCTCAGACCTAGGTCAATTAATCAGAACTTAAAGACCTAAAATCAGACTTGCACCAAAATCAGACCTTTAAAATTTAAACTCAGACCTAAATCTGTAAGGCAGAGCAGAATGAAGCTTGTGATGAGCGAATTGTGTTTGAATGGAGATTGATTTGCCTTACATTCCATTTCAAAGCGAGTTGTAACCAGCAGACTTAGGCAAATTGAAGGCAGATTTGAAGAAGCAGAAAGCAGATCAGAGCTGCGAATTAGGGAAGCAGAGGTTTAAATTTGACCTTGAGGCAGATCCTTTCCATAATAGGGCAGATTTACTTGTCAGATTTAGGAGTGGGGTTGTTAAAGGAGACTTAGTACAAATTCAGTGCAAGTGTGATGAAAATCAGAGGTCCAATAAAGGAAATCAGATTTGAAATTCATTTCCAGAATTGAGAAAACATTGTTCTGGTTTTAGTATCTTGATCAAAATGTGTTTGTTTTTCAGGTTTAAGGGCAGCAGTGGGATGCATGGAGCATGGAACAAAGGAGACCTATCAAGGACTCAAGTTTCGCATTCAATAAAAACGGTATGAGAGATGAAGGACTCTACAATGCAATGAAGAATAGTTCAACCACTTGGAGGTCTTCACAAGGCATGTGATCAAAGCTATCAATGAGAACATGAGGACTGACACTAAGGAGATCAAGGAATCAAGGATATAACAAAGGAATGTACAACAACACAAAGGATTCCACATCGTGGAGTTAGGAACTAAATCAAGAATTTCCAGGACCAAAATGAAGATGGGGATATCAAAGACATTCAAGAATTACACCAAAGGAAGATAAGTCTATGACATGAAATTCAAAAACTTCAAGACGAGGATGGAAATGTATCACAAAGAAGAAAGGACTCCCAAATGTGAGGATGAAATGCAAAAAAAGAAAGATGACAGCAAGAAAGATAATCAAGAGGAAATAACTTTCCTGAGGAGGTAGAAGAACTGGGCAAAGTTAGAAAGTTTGCTTGACCATGCTTAGATGATGCCTTCATTATCATCAACACTTGCTTGTGATGAGGTATCAAGTCTACCAAGCAAACTGAGGTGGCATCTTTGTCATCACCAACCAATCAAAGGGCTCCACGTCAGCTTGTCCACATGCAATGTATCTGACTCACCCATGGAGGCACAAACTTCGAGATGCCTAACCTCATTTTCTATCAGTTCACATTTCAAGATGTGACACATGTTCAATCAAATGTAATTATTTCATTGACCGAAAGGGAGTTGCTGTAACAAACCCTAATTAAGGTTTCCATCTTGTAATCTCAGCGATTGATTGTGAGTCGATCTAAGCAATTCATTGTAAGAAGCTATCTATATAAGGCTCAGTTTTCTCATTTGTAAGGGTTAGCAATAGTAGAGTAATAGAGAGAATAGACAACAATTAGGAAATAGAAGTTAGAATAGGAGAAGGCAAAGATTGTTGCCAAGATCTTGTTGTAAGAGACATTGTGTTTTCATTGAAGTTATGGTGAATTCTCTATGTTAATTCAACATGTCGCATGGTCTCTACCTCTCATTTGCTTTAAAGTTGGTTAGATGAAAGGAAGATATCATTGTTGATAAATGGTGTACCTAATGTTCATACTACTTGTAATTTGTTGATTGCAAATTGCAATGCGAAGTCGACTGAACTTGTGAGAAAGCTTAACTTCTATTACTTCATGCTCATTGTTCGTGTGGTTGATGCGCATTGGTGATATGAAAATCATTTGTTTACCCTTAGGAGATTGCATCAATTTTGTGTAGTTGCTCCTTGGTGGCGAAACAAAGCTTGGTTTGGTCACAACTAATCAACAATTAGTTCCTACATTCTTAGGATTAGATTAGACTCCCTGAACTCTATCTCTTTTGCCCTTTTATTTTCCAAGCAAGTAGTTAGAATCTAAGTTCCAGCAACATTCAAATATTCAAGTATCAACATAAGTCCCCCTTGTGATTCCAAAAAAATCACATCACAACCATTGAGCTATCTACATGTCAAGACCTGACAATAAAAACCTTGGAGTCATCTCAGTTGATCATATAATTTAGCATCCAAGGAGATTTTGATCAAGAGAGGATAGAATGCCTTTGGTATTTTATTTTGTGTTGTATAGTGCATAAAAACACCATAAACAAAGTCCACATACCAAATTGAGATTCATTGTGAACTATCTTCTAAAGTGTGGGATGGAAACACGAATTCCTCTTCCAGAGACTCTTCTTCTTCAGCAACTTTGCCATGTTGTTTATGTTTGGTGTTCTACTCCCATCATATATTGCCACTTTGAGATGGCTTCTGTGGATGTGATTTGTTGGATGATCCTTCGGCCAAGGAGTTCTACAAACAGTTTTTCACACCATGTCCAATTCTTTCACATATTGGACACTTCTTCTGAGATCTAGATGAATAAACAAATCTTGGAGGTCTACCAAAATGTTTCATAGGCTTCTTGCTTGTGGTGAGTGGTCATTGCATGATCCTCCTCACCATGTTCCCGGCTTATAGACTCTTCTTTTTGTAGTAGATTCACCAGCTTCTCAAAACTAGGTGCTTGTTTTGTGACATTCAATGTTGTCACAAACACTTTGTATCTAAAAGGTAATGCTTGTAGAACAATAGGCACTAGGACTGCATCTTCACTTGTTTCTCCCAACACTTGTCACAAAGCTCTCAACTCAGGAATTCTAAGTGTTCTCCATTCTTCATCTTCAGGCCATGTAGCTGACTTTGTAAATTCGAGATCTGATTCTGATTCTTCGCCTCCTATACTATCCAAACTTTGTCCTATGCATCTTTGGTTGTGGACAAATCTCAGATGAAAGAACTTCATCAGACACACTGAACATAATAATCGTCTTGGCCTTTCTATCGGCTTGATCAAACTTCTCTTGTGCATTAGCATCATTTTGAGGTTGTGTAGTGGTACCACTAACCACATGCCAAACTTCCTCAAACTCGAGTTGAGTTTTGAGCTTGGTCTTCCATACATAGAATAATTATTCCCACGCAGCAATTGGGAATCTAGAAGAAGAAACTATGGACAGCTGCCTGTCATTGTGTCAAGAAGATATGTATGTATGTGAATGTGTGTGTATTTATATGTATGTGTGTGTGTGTGTATTTATATGTATGTATGTACGTATGTATGTTATTTTATCCTATTTCTCGTCACTCAGATCAGCAGTTTGCCAGAAAGGATACTTTAGGAATAAAATTAACATTTCTTTTTTTTTAAGGAGAGTTGAGAGATATACAAAATGTCTTCAAAACATATTCTAGTTTCAAATGAAACAAACAACATTGTAAAACTTGGATTCATTAACCTCCATACTGATCCAAAGTGGTGACACATTAATGTTCTCAGCATTCATGGACTAGTCTACTATTTCCACAGTAGAATGAATTTCTGCTTTTTCTTGTTTGTAGAAAGAGTGCAACAGTTTCTCAAAATTCTTACACGCTTCAACATATACACGCATAGCAAAGACATACAATGCAATTAAATAATAGGCATAAGAGGTAATAAGTGTCAATGCATGTTGCTGAACAGGTGTAGTTAATCTTTTCAAGTCAGTTTCCAGTCAAACCAGGCACATTATTTGACCAAGTGAAGGCTCTACAATTCTATGTTTAACTCTCCAACATTGAACAAAAAGAAAAAGTTATATGCAAAACTAGACTATTTAAATGAATGCAGAGAATGCAAAAGATTACTTGAATGAATGCAGTTCAGGAATTGGAACTGGTTTTTGCCTTGGAAAACCTGGTGACTATCCATTCACACAGGATCATTGAAATGCAAAATGCGAACCCAGAGGAAGATGGCAAAATGGTGTACCAGCTCAGGCACAGCTCAGTCTAGGCCATATCCAAAGGCCTCAAACTGGAAAAAAATCTCCCTCCAAATCAGCTCACAAACATGCTAAGTTTACAAACAAATAATAACAAACAACAAACACAACAAACCATATGGATATTGATGAATTATCCAACAAAATTATGCTCCAAACAACACAGTGATCCAAGTGTGCAAAAATATACCACAGACTTGTGTTGGCAGGCAATGGTGAATGTTATGTATCTAGATAAGGACATGATGACAAAGTAACTTGATGGCTCCACTCCTACATTCAAAGGAGGGTATTTACTACCAATCCAAAAAACTTGGACAAAGCATGTGTTCAAGCCTACTATGTAGAGGAGGAGGAGAAGAGGTATGAGAGTGGGTCTTCCAAATACAATGGTAAAAATAAGAGTAATTGGAAAACAAAGAAAGATAACGCTATTATGCAAAAAGAAACAAAGAAAGATAATGCTATTATGCAAAAAGATAATAAAAAAGACATAGTCATTGTAAATAAGATGGACATGTAAATTCAAATTGTTGGAAGCTTCATCCTAAACTACATCCGAGAAAGATTATAAGGATAAAGAAAAGGATGATATCAAAAAAAAAAAAAGTTAACAATTCAAAAAGATGGTATAGAATTGAAGGATAGTTGAGATATAGATGATAAAGTTGGATGCATGGCCACTAAGGAAAAATATGCATTCAATGAGATGAATAAACTTAATGTTTTCAATCTATAAAATAAGAATAATAGAGTAAATGCATCGGTGGATCCTAATTCACAACACTATCTCATTTCAGAAAGATTAAATAAGAAGCTTGGTCTGAAAATATAAGAACATCCACATCCAAACCCATTGAGATGAGTGATTCTAGAGATATAGGTAACAGAAAAGGTGCAAAGTAAAATTTGGGGTAAATAGGGAAACAAATGTGATTACCCTTGATGCATTTTTTTTTTTTTAATAATAAATATCTTTATATTAGGGATGCTATTTTCATGGGAAGAGCTAACAAGTACAAATGGGTTAAAATGGAATTATGTAAATAATCAAAGGGCACCAAAGCAAGGCTAAAGTAGCCATGGTAAGTGCTAATCAAGCAATTAAATTGATTCAAGAAACCAGGCAATTTTGCCTACTTTTGCTTCAAGCTAAGAAAGGATATGGATTAGGAATTTCCACCATGGCTAACTCTAAATTGAAAGGCTTAGAGTCTTATCTTCTTTTCAAGAAGTGTGCATAGTGTTGTGACCTAATCACACATCACCCCATCCCAGATAGGGACCCCCCCTAGCTTTTAGGCCCTTTCGGTTGTTTGGTCTTGGTTTTCGTGTGTGTTGGTAGCAGTCTCTTCAATCTCTCCGCGTTGCAGGTGTTCGGGGGTCAGTTAGTGTTAGTCTGCTTCTTTGTCGAGCGAGTTCTGTGAAGTCTAAGGCCTGTTTTGTCCTTTTTCTAGGGTTTTGCCTTTTGTCCTAGATTTTAGGGGTTCCTATTAAGGTTTCGGGAAAACTAAGCATACGATTGGAGTCGGGACCCTTCAGGGGACCTCCCAGCAAAATTTGAGCCCAAATGGAACAACTTTCTATTTTTAGAAAGTCCCTATTTTTTAGGGATTTTTTCGAGTCCCGGAATGTCGCCATTCTGCCAAAAATCAAACTTACTATTTTTAGTAAGTTTCTATTTATAGTAAGTCATTATTGCACCCTGTTCGGGGATCTAATGTTGACACCTGGAAAGTTTCTATTTTTGGAAAGTTATTACAGGCAGGGTCAGTCAGCCAAGGCGACAAGGATCAGGCATTCACAGGCATTTCTAATTCCGGAAAGTCAGATAGTAGACAAAGGTAGCCAGAAATGGGTCAAGTGCTAGAAATCCATGCCTAAAAATGGAAAGCTCAGGAAAACACTCCAAAAGCACAGGAGGTCAAAATATTCTAAGTCTGGAAGCCATTCACAAGTGGAAAAATCCACCAATCCATGGACATGGCCAAAATGCGCCCAAGTCTGGGCTGGGTCGCTGAATTGAAGAATGCATTCACAAGAGGAAAAATCCATGTGTCCATGGATATGTTGAAAATGCGCCCAGGTCTGGGCTGGGGCGCTGAATTCATGAAGCCATTCACAAAAGGAAAATTCCATGTGTCCATGGACATGGCCAAAATGCACCCAAGTCTGGGCTGGGGCGCTGAATTCATGAAGCCATTCACAGAAGGAAAATTCCATGTGTCCATGGACATGGCCAAAATGCGCCCAAGTCTGGGCTGGGGCGCTGAATTGAAGAATGCATTCACAGGAGGAAAAATCCATGTGTCCATGGATATGTTAAAATGCGCCCAGGTCTGAGCTGGGGCACTAAATTGAGAAAGCCATTCACAGAAGGAAAATCCATGATTCCTTGGCGTAGTAAAAAACTTCACACAAGCAAAAATTTGAAATTTGCCTAAGGCACGGAATCCAAGGAGTCAAGGAGGAGTAAAAAGCAGAATTCCCCTCAGGCGAATTTTCAGTTATGCTATTTTTAGACATCAAATCCCGACCAAATATGGAAATTTTTATAGATTCAGAATTGGGACGAAATTCCCCATCCAATGAACCTGACTCCTAAAATTTAGGAAGATCCCTAAAAAATAGGGATATGGAGAAAAGCCAAGAAAGTTCCTTCGACGGCAAGAGATGACAAGTTGGAGTGGAATCGAGCAAATCCCGAGAAAGATCCTGCGATCTCCCTCCAAAATTGGAAAGAATGAAATCAACGAGTTGGCAAGAGGAATCTTCCAAGTATGACGCACGACTGGGAGCATTTAAGGAAGATTCTAAATTTGAACTCACACGCATGGGAAACTGCCTTGCATGTCGTAGTAATTGAGGAAAGTATGACACGCCATAAATGCAATTACTAATTTGGTGCCTCTTGGGAATTCTATATAAGTTGGGAAAGACATTTCATTTTTCACGTGCAAGATTCAGGAAAGGAGGAGTGAAGAAGCCAAGAATATTCATACTTAGTCTCTATTTTCATCATTTCGAAATATTCCCAAGATGGCAGAACCTAGCAAGGCAGCTACTATCTCCAAGCAAGCGTTGATCAAAGCATAGATGAAGGGCTTTCTCCCCCATTCTTGGTTGAATTCAAGATGGGAAGAAATCAGCGATACCAACCTTGGCACGTTCAACTGCATTGCATTCAAGATAAGAATGTTCGGAACTGCAGGGCACAATCCATCCCCGACAGCTGTCAAAATTGTGAGAAGTGGAATAGTTGCAGCAGCTGGATTTCCTCCCGCCATTCAATGCCCAGATCTGGTCTTGGAATGTGCAGCACATTACAATCTGGAGCGGAAAACAATCTCAACGCTAGATGGCAAGTTATTGGCAACATTGACTCCAGAGGCAATTGGTGAAGCCTTCGGAATCCCTTCACATTATTCCATGACGTACAGGACCAGCAACGGAGCTCAAGCAGTCTATGAAGCAGGCCCCGCCAGATGTGCTGATTTGATCAACAAGCAGTGGTTGCTGAAGCCTAGAGTGCATGCTTCCAAGATGCCCAAAACTCTCACAATCTTCGAGTTCAAGCAGGAATATGTGGACATGATAAAGATGCTGAGCAAAGTAATGGGATGCTCACACTCGGTGAACTTCGAGCCATGATGTTCTTCTACATAGGCGAGATCATGAATTCGAATACAGTGATCAACTGGGCTAAGATTAATCAGCCACTACTTGCATGAACAATTGAAGAACCTGCAGGAGAAAAGGTCTCAGTCCTTTTTCATGAGTTCCTACCTATTCTATATGCTTGCACGAAGGGGAGGATTCGATGGGCTGCCAGCAAGAGGAATCATGGGCTGCGGGCCAGCTCAGCTGAAGGTGCATGAATGTTATCCTCAGTTGCATCTCCACAATGTGAATTCTTACAGGTTGGCGAATAACACCTTCACTATGTACTTGACACGACTTATGCAAAAGAAGTTGCACATGAGGTTGTCTCCACAAGCAAGTGCTTTGGTCCAGAAGTATGGCGCCACGTTCCTGCAGTTCCCCAAGTTCACCTACATCAGGACGCAGGGCTTCTCCTTCCAGTCTTACAAATTGCCCAGATATCCGTCAGATAAGCTTATATTGCTCGAGCTCATGAGGCAGTTGACTGCCTACGATCAGCTACAAAAGAAGAAGAAGAAGAAGCAATCTATTGAATTTCCAATTGTCTTGGGGGATTTCATGGAGATATGCCCCGGTTTGGAGGCCGCTGAAAGTGCAGCAGGCGAATTGGCGTTCTATCGCCTACCGTTCTACACATCCAGGGCCCAATATGATCCTTACAGCCAGATTAGGAAGGTTGTCGGTGTCAAATTCATTCACAGATTTCACTTGGAGGATTACTGGGCAAGTGTCGAGGATGACTTTGAGGTCCGGAGAAGAATGCACTCCAGACTGCCCCTCAACACCATCAGAATAAGTGAGATTCATCAGGTACCGGACCAGGTGAAGGAAGACTTAGATTTGATGCAACCCGAATTCAAGAGGATAAAGGATCAACCTATCATATTGCCAGATCGGTCGGAGCCTGAGGTAGATGATTTGAACATCTTAGCTAGACCAGTACTAAAATTCACTAAGCACTGGATTGACAGGCAAACAAGAAAGTTGGTGGAAAACCATGTCCATCTGACATACCAGCTGATGGGAAATCTGGATTCCCACAGTGAGGCAACTGAAGGCTCTTCACAGGGTCAGGTAGGAGGAGAGGCCTAGATGGACAAAGGAAAAAATGCCTCAAAGAGACCAAGGGTAACAAAGATGAAGGATATCCAACAGGAAATCCCGCACGAGGTTCAACAGGAAGCCCAGCAAGAGGGACCTCCACAAAAGAGAGCGAGGACAGGAAGGGAGCATTCACCAGTTAGCTCCTTGAGCGTACAAGAAGTAGAGATGTTCCCACATCCCGCAGGCCCACTTCCAAGGAACGTTCCAGCACCTGATATACTGTTGTGACGTTTTCACACATCGCCCCATTGCAAATGGGGACCCATGTTTTTTGCTTTTTAGGGTTTGTTTTTTGGTCTTTTAGGGTTTTGTTAGTTAGCCTTTGCATTTTGAGTGCTGTCGGGGAGATCAATAGGATAGCAAGTCCGGCTTGAGTGATGTCCTGATCCTGAAATTTGGCTAAGTCTGGAATGTCCTGATCCTGAAATTTGACTAAGTCTGGAAACTGAAAAACCTCAAAAAACTAGATTTTGCAATATAACTCCTGGAGGTCTGAAACCACTCTCAAACATCCTGAAAGTATATATGGAATATAACTTAAAGTATAACACTTATACTTAAATGTTATATTCCATAAAAAATTATCCTGATAGAGAGTTCAAAAGGTCAAATTTCGCTCCTGTCCTTCATTGAGGATCCAGAGCGAATTTCGCTCCTGTCCCTCTCCCAGGGACCAAGGCAAAGCGCTCCTGTCCCTCACCAAGGGTCTAGGGCGAAAAGGCTTATTTGAGTCATTCCTGACCTTGTTTGGTCAAATTGGAACATCAAAGGCATGGTGAAGGACGAAATGAGCATGATAGAGCATCCAGACTTGACAATGAAATGATGAAGTTTTTTGCCTAGAAGGTCAAATTCACTCCTGTCCCTCATTGAAGGACCAGAGCGATTTTCTTTATATGCACAATTTTAAACCTTTTTTGGACATTAACTTTTATTCATAGCATGAAGTAAGCTGAAATCTTCCCTAGCAAAGGAATTTCGAGATGAAAAGTGAAAAGATTTGGCCTAGAGGGCAAAATTCGCTCCTGTCCCTCACTGAAGGACCGGAGCTTGATTTTCAAATTTGCACTGTTCTTGCAGGATCAGGACAATTTTATGATTGGAAGAGATCAAGGAGGGCATGTTTTGTCCTTTGAATATAATTTAAGCAGTCTACAAAGGAGTAAATCAACCCAAATGACAAAAAGTGCTCCCATCCCTCACTGAAGGACCGTCCCTCTTTTCTAAAAATACAAATTTCTTGCAAAGGCAAGGCAAGTTGCGTGATTGAAATGAATGAAAGAGGGCAAGATTCATCCATTGAAGATAATTTGGAAGACTAGCAAAGGACGAATTGGCTTAAAAATGAAAAAGTGCTCCCGTCCCTCACTGAAGGACCGTAGCTTGAATTCCAAATTTGCATTATCCTTACAAGATTTAAGTGATTTCACGATTTGAAGGGGTCAAGGGAAGTGTGTTTTATTCGTTGAATATAACTTGAGTGACCTACAAAGGAGAAAATCAACCTAAGTAACAAAAGCGCTCCTGTCCCTCTCCAAGGGACCAGAGTGATTTTCAAAAGAAGCTCCTGTCCCTCTCCAAGGGACCAGAGCGATTTTTCCTCAAGACAAGTTTCTGGCCAAAGTAAAGCGCGTTTCAAGTTTGACATGAATGAAGGAAGGCGTGATCAATCCATTGAAGATAATTTCGGAAAGATAGCAAAACGTAAGTGAGCTCAAAATTGCCTAGGCGCTCCTGTCCCTCTCCAAGGGACCAGGGCGAAAATGTTCTAAGGTACGCCCCTTCCAAAGATCACATGAATTGAACTTAAAGTTCCAGATAAAATGCCATTTTGAATGTCAAGGATGAAGTTTCGAACGTAAAAAAATGAAGGATTGAGGACAAAAATGAAAAGGCGCTCCTGTCCCTCTCCCAGGGACCAGAGCGAATTTACCAACATTCATTATTTTTTTTTGCCTTATTCTAGCAAATTGCACTAGATGCCAAGTTCGCCAAAAAACTTCGAAATATTTTTAAAAATTCTAATTAAATTGGCATTTAATGAAAATCGCATAGCATTTAATAATTAATTTTGAGCCTTGGAAAATCGATTTTTTTAATTAATTGAGGCATTTCGAAATTAATTATTATTAATTTAAAATTTAAAAGAAGAGCGCTTGAGGTATCATTTTTTTTATTGCTTAATTAAGTCGGCCTCTTCCTTTTTAGTTTTATTTATTTTTTTGGCCTATTTTCATCAAGTCGGCCTATGGGGAGGTGAAATGGTGAGCGCTCTATATATTTGGGGTGTGTTTTTCATTATTCAAATCATCCACTCATTGTTTCAAGTGCGATTTGGAAGAGCAAGGAAGGAGGTGCGAAATCTAGCTTGTGTGGAGCGAATTTCTACCAAGTGTGGAGACTAAGGAAGGCGAAATTCATCTTGAAGGCTATTGGAGAGGCGTATTTCTTGCTAGATTGGAGGATAATTTCCAGATTTTTGAAGACATTTGAAGGCAAATTTCCAGATCTTGAAGAAGCTAGTGGAAGATGGAGTTCTTTTCCAAGCTAAAGGGGGCGCATTTTGCTAAAGGGAGTCTTGATCTACATTTTGCCTAGCGAATTCTCCTATTTTTGCATCATTTTTTAGAATTAATTCCCAAGTGGAGGTATGGCGTAATCACCTTGGCACCCTTTTTTTGAAGATTTAAATTTTGCTTTGAAAATCCTAAATTAGGAAATGATAACTCAAGATTTATCATGAAGTTTCCTAATTAAAATCTTGAATCTTCCTTTTAAAGTTTAATTTTTAGATTTCAAGATATATTATTAATTGTGAAATGTTGTGTAGGTATCAAGATGGCGACTCCAAGCTCGAAAGATCTACAAGTCGGAAGACTCTCCTCAAGGAAAATCAAGCCAAATCAAGGACGATCAAGCAAGGACAAGGACGACCTTCTTCGATCCAGTCTAGCACTGACAAGGACGGCCTTCTTTGGACTAACGTCATCAAGGGCGACTTCTCCAATCCAGTATTTCAGGGCGAAGTACATCAATCATCATGCACATCAAGGACACAAGAAGTTAGAACAAGGGTTCGTTGAATAAGCAGATAGTACCAGATGAATTAATTAAAGCTAGCTTCTCAACAACATCAAGTTGAATATTTACCAAGTTACAAGTGTCAGACGAGGTGGCATCCTAGTCATCACTTCTCCAGTCAGTGTGGTCCACCTCAGCATTTCCAGATTCAATGTACCTAACTCATGGAAGGTGGCACAAACTCCGATGTACCTACCCCAGCTATCCATTGGTTGAATTTTCTAGAGAGGACATGTGTCCAAGCAATACAATTTTATCATTGGTCAAGCATTAAATGTTATGTAATGGTTGTAACAAACCCTAATTAGGGTTTTCATTGTAAAATCTTGGCCATTGATCTCAAATCGATCTAAGCCATCGAATTGTATTGAGGGCACTATATAAGCCCTGGCATTTCATTTTGTAAAGGCAATTTTAGCAATAGTTAGGAAATAGTTAGGAATAGTTGGAAGCAGTTAGAAGATAGAGAGAGAATAGCAATTAGAGTAGAGTAGAGAGAGAAGGCAAAGATTGTTGCCAAGATGTTGTTGTAAAAGACTTGTAACTTCATTGAAGAAATGGTGAAATTTATGGGTCGATTCGACAATTTGCATGGTCTTTATACTTCTCGTATTTGATTTCATGTTATTAGATGAGTGGAAGAAATGTGCTTGATTGATGGTGGAATTCGTATATCCATACTACTAGCAGTTTGTTGATTGCAGACTTGCCTTGTGTAGTCAACTGGAATCATTCAACTTAAGTTTAACTTCAATTGTCGCTTCTTCATTGATATGCATCAACCTGATGGTGTCTATCCCTGCAGTGATGATTTGAACATCATAAAGCTTTCTTTCGAAGATCGCACTAACCTTGTGGAGATGTTCCTAGGATGTCAAAACAAGACTTAGTTAGAATTCCATCAAAGATCATTCATTGCTCTTACATTCTTAGTGTTAGGATTAGATCCTTTCCTCGCCCTCATCTTTTTTCCTTTTTTCAAGTCAAAGCTAGTAAGATCCTGTGTTCCAGCAATATTCAAAGCAGATCAGAAGTTCAGGCATCAAGTGTAAGTCCCCTTGTGATTCCAGCAAATCACATCATACCACAGAGAGCTTATCCACACGTAGAGACCCTACATCGAAGAACCTTGGAGTCATCCTGATTGATCCTTTTTCGCGATATCTTCAACAATCAGAGGCTTTACTCAAGAGAGGATAAGGTACCTTTAGGTATTTTATTCTGTGTTTGATAGTGTACAAAATACACGTCAACAGAATTGGCGCTAGAAGGAGGGCTGAGCATTTGAAAGTCCGATCTTGTCAAGTCACATCGCATTTGAAGAAATTTTCCAGAGCTTTTTACCCTCCTCCACGCTTGACAAAATTGAATTAGGAGTGCCTGACAGCGAACACGAACTCTTGAATCCAAGGAAGATCAGTGGAAAGCTCTTTCTCAAACACTCAACGGAAGGTGATCGTTGGGTCGTTAGTTGGACTTACGCAAGAAGGAATCAAGCTGGAACCAATTGAACGTTCAAGTTGAATCCGAGATATTCAAGATCTCTCTTATTCCAAAAAATCCAAAAAAAAGTGAAAAACCAGAAAATCCAAAAAAGTGAAAAATAAAAAATTCAAAAAAAAAAAAATCAAAAAAAAGAAAGGATTTCTCAATGGAGCGACAACAGTTTCACGAGGAGCAACAAATTGATTTTCCTGAACTTTGGTGGAGATTAGATACACAACTTTATCCACGCAGATTGTCCGAGTTCGTAAGACAAGGGCAGTGTCGAGTCCACGAGACAGAGGAACATGATGAAATGCATTGCTTGAAGTACTTATCAAGGATGGAATCGGCCACGCAGGGAAAAATCTTCTTTTGGGATGTCCCTACGCCAAAAACGGAAGAAAACAATTTCAGTGTCCCAGAAACCAAAAATCCTCTTCTAAGCTTCATGTGGACGATCGAGAGTCAACTCATTTTGGATGGCGAAATGCGTCTTGAAAACATATTGCTACCATTGTGGTGTAGAATTCACAACTCACCTCACTCTGAATTTACTTGCTCAGTATGTGAAATGGCTATCAATCAAGTCAGAAACCAGTTTGGAATGCCAACTTTGTCCGAGGAAGAATGTATTATGAACAAATCTTGGGGTGCGCATCTCGCAGCCGAATTCAGGAGAACCTATGAACAAGACATCATTCCAGCATCTGAATGTGAGAAGGATCAACTGTACGTTGACGATACAAATGCACCTGAGGAACAATGTATTACAATGGATAGCTCGCCATGCCTTGCACCTGAAAAAGAATACCATGAAACAAAAGTTGAAGAATCAGTTGAGAATACTCAAACAGTGATAAAGGAAGATCCAAGAGTTGAACAAGCAATTAAAGGAGAAGACGACTCATCCCTTGAAGAATTCTCGTTTATGCTACAAAAGGAGATCCTTGAGATTGAATTGCAGGAGTTTTCAAATGGCCTCATTGAAGAAGACAATCAAGTTGAGATGTTGAACAAAGAGATACAAATCATCACAAGTGAGCCTAGCTATGAAGAACAATTCGAAGGGGCGCTTGAAGATTTCATAACCATTATGCTATTTGAGGAAGCATCGAAGAACCTTGGAGTCATCCTGATTGATCCTTTTTCGCGATATCTTCAGCAATCAGAGGCTTTACTCAAGAGAGGATAAGGTACCTTTAGGTATTTTATTCTGTGTTTGATAGTGTACAAAATACACGTCAACATATACTCAGCATCAATGCTTCACAGGGCCGTCATCAACCAAGAAGTCAAAGGCAAGAAAGTTCCCCGCACCAGGAAGAAGTTCACCAGGATAGTTTCGTGGAGACTATCCTTGGTGAAATGGAAGAGGAATCTCAAGAACGGGAGCATGCAGAAGATTACAGCCATTCCATCCCCGCGCCAGATTGGTTAGTAGGAAGATTGGGAAATGAAGCAAAAGGAGGGACCAATCTTGCTCAGGAATTAGAAGAATTATTGAAGAGGATGGATCGACCACCGAAAAGGAAGGCCCCCCGGAAGTTTTCCAAGGTAGTCAGGGAAGAATCTGGAGCCTGGACCTTGCACATTGCTGAACCTGCAGTGGATAAGGATAGGAGTGAGATTAGACAGGAGGATTATGTCATCAAACAGGTTGATCTTGGCCATGCTTCCACCGGTCAAGTAATGGGAGATTTCGACGATTCCTCCTTAGCCATGAAGGAGAAATTGCTGAAGTCAAAGGCAAAATGTAAGCGGCTGAGGGAGGAAAACAGATTTCTATGCGAATACGTCAGGAGTTTCAAAAAACCCCTCAGGGAAGCAGGTCCTTCATCCACTCCCCCTCCCTTCCTTCCCAAGGAAGTAGTTGATGATGCAGAACTTATTAGAGCAATGGCACAGAATTCCCGGGAATGGGTAGAAGATGTTTATGTTGAGGCAGGAAAATTTGTAGAAGATCTAGCTCAGCTCCATTCAAGGTTCGTGGCCCTCCTAAGTAGATTGGAAACAGCGGAAGGACTGTGGGAAGATGATGATGTCTACCAAGACTTAACCATTTCCCGACTCAGGGCTCTAACGAAGACTCCAAGGCAAACATTGGTGGATGGGAAAGTGATCCAAGAGAATGAAGCCTATGACTTTCCCCGATGGTTCTACGCCATCTGTTCAGGAAAGAACACCCTTAATAAATTCAGCATTGATTCTGTCACCTTGAAGGAGTCTATCAGATGGCTACAGGAAGAAATCCTCAGTGCCATGGAAGCCTTATTTTCAAGGAAACTCAGCGACGGAGGAATAACGGTGAACTCCTTGAAATCCCAGTTGCATGATTTCTTCTTCGTCGATTCATTTCCTAAGGAGCACTTTGCAAATGTTTCTTCATTCTCTGGTATGATGAAGAAAACACAGGAAGCCATGGCAGATTGGGAAAGTATCTTTTCCAGAAGCAAAGAGGAGATTGCCTTGATGGAATTCAACATCGAAAATGTGCCAAGTGTCTCCATCAGAGAACTAGAGGCCGTCGTCGGTAGGTTCATTGCATACGCCATTAATGAACGAGATAATGGTCGTCCATTTTTGGACAAAAATCTTTTGACTGAATAGTGATGGTGTATTTATGGCTGAAGGAACATTGACTAGGCGTGGGACCGGTCAACGCATGCCACCACAGGATAGAGAATCTTCTTGCATGTCGTCCTCTCATTATGGTTTTATGACGGATTCTTCTTGCATGTCGCCGTCGCTTGGAGAGTGATAGATATTTATGACGACGTCAATTATATTTTGGGCATGATCATCATCATGGGGCGCATTTAATGTGCTAATGGGCGCTAGTTTAGGCTCTTTTAAATTTATTGTAAATGAGCGTAATGGGTTATTTAATGCAGATTCCCACCTTGTTGCACCTTGAGTGGGGAATCTTTAGGGAAAACCCTAATTAGGGTTTTGCATGTAATCATGGCTTGAGGCCTATATAAGGGGGTGACCCCCTCATTTGTAAGGGGGAGAGAGACTTTCATCAAAGATTGTTGCTAAGATTTTTTGAAGCAAACACTTAATACATTGTTCAATTGTTGGTGTGTTCTTGTGTTGTTTAGGAACTCGCATGGTCTCGTTCTCTTCATAGATTAGATTTGTTTTCATGCTATTAGACGAACCGGATTTGATAGGATTGCTTGTTGCCAAATTCATGCTCATACTTTTGGTGTGCAGCTGATTGTTGCATACCGTGCAAAGTTAGTCTGAGCCCCCGTTATATGTGTATGTTCAACTTCGATTATCAGAAGAGATTGTTCGATTTGATGGTTTCTTTTGATGATTTGAAAATCTTCAACACACCCTCTGAAGATTGCATCGCCTTCGTGTAGTTGTGCTTTGCTGGCAAAGCAAAGCGTGGTTGGATTTTGCACAAGTTATCCCGTCTCCTTGTTCCTAGGATTAGATTACCTTTAGTTTAGTTTCCCTTTGCCCTATTCCTATTTACTTTCTGCATATTTCAAAATCCGAAAAATCTAAACTTGGAGCTTTATTGCAAATCATCCGTGTAAAAAATCCTTGAGCTTGCATAAATTTCTTCGACATACGTAAGGCCCCTTGGATTACCAGCAATCACATCAGCCAACTAAGTCACATCCGTAGCATAAAGGAACCTTGGAGTCGATTGTCTGATCTTCCTGCAATATCAGCATGCAATCGTACTTTGATCAAGAGAGAGTGAAGTGACCGTTGGGCAACTTTATTCTGTGTTGGACGCTGTCATAAAAAACACGTCAACACATAGAACCAAGGGTATTGCTACCAAGAAAGGAGGTGGGGCATGAGATTCAACTCCTACCAAATTCTCCTCAATCTAACATCAGATTGCATCAACAACCATTACTAGAGAGCAATGAGGTCAAGAGGTAACTTCAGGAGTTGTTGGAGGAGCGGGTCTATTGTGACATTTTCACACATCCCCCCATTGCAAATGGGGACCCCCACTTTTTTGCTTGGTAGTGTAGTTGTCTTAGCTTAGTCGTCTAGCTTGGCAATAATTTCGAGCCTTTAACCTTTTGCTTGTGAGGAGATGCAGTGCCTTTGATTGTCAGGATGTGATCTACTCAGCATTTCCATGTCTTGGACTAGGCTGAACAAAACAACCTTTAGCTTCCTTGAGTCAAAGTGCTTGAGTATTGGATAGGAGTCAAGGTCTTCAATGAGTAAGGATTCACAATGCAACCTTCAGGCAATAAATGGCTAAGTCAAGGCATGAATTTTGTGATGGATGCTTGAGGTGATTGAATAATCCTCAAGCAATGAGTGAGGGAATGAAATTGGAGTATCAGTTGTTTGCCTTGGATTTCTGGAAGGAAATTCAAGCATAAAGTCCTCACCAAAGGCAAAATCAGCATTGCGATGAGGCAAAGTGTGGAATCAATGCTCATATCAAGTTAGAGGTGAAGTGATTAATCAACCTTTGACCTTCACAAATTCATGACTTCAGGGAGAGATGAGCAATCAAATGAATAAGATGAAGTGCTTGATGAAGATCAACCAAGGTCTAAGAGATGATGAAAGAGGAAGAAAACTTCCATCACCTCCCCAAATCCACGACCAAGGTTGAACTTTTTCCATTACTAGCCAAAATCCACAGCCTAGCAAGTGATTTTGGTCCAAATCCACAGCAAATAGTGATTCTTCGTGCACTAGCCAAAATCCTCGGCCAAGAAAGAAAACTTCCCTCATTGCCCCATATCTGCGGCCTAAGTAGAACCTTTCCTTGGCACCCCCAAATCCACGGTCTAGGTGGAGTTTTTCCTCGACATCCTATAACCCACGACCTAGGATGCATTTCTCCTTGGATTGAGGAAATCCACGCCTTGAGCATGACGGGAGCAAGGTTGATTAATGAGGAAAAGAAGAAACGTTGAGCTCATTCACATCTTTAACTTTAAAAAATGAAGAACATTGTGATATTTGATCAAGCGAAATGGCTAATTGTGATGAGGAATGAAGGCGATTAAGGTGATCAACAACTTGGAGAAGTCATAAACATTTTCCTTCACCCCTTCAAATCCATGGCAGTCATAGGCAATCTTCCTTCACCCCCTCAAATCCCCAACCATCTTAAGCAAAATTCCCTTACCCCCTCAAATCCCCGACCATCCTTGCAACATTTCCTTGCCTCCTCAAATCCCCGTCCATGATCAAAATTTTCCCTTGCCTCCTAAAATCCATGGCCATCCTTGCAATGACCAGTTTTCTCTTGGCTTGGCAATGGAAAGTGCAACATTGTGATATATGATCAGGCAAATGAATGAGTTTGATTAAGGGTAAAAGTGATTAAGGTAACTATGACTTCTGAGAGGCAAGCAAATTATTACCTTACCACCCCAAATCCACGGCCTAGGTGCATTTCTTCCCTCACTGCCTCAAAACCCTGGCCATCGTGACATCTTTCCTTTACATGCTAAAATCCACGAAAGTCATCAGCAAGTTCTTCCTTAGCTTACTAAGATCCATAACCTCTTGGTGAAGTGCAGCAATTTGTCTATCATTTGGTAGAATCCTCAATCAGACTTCAAAATGTTAGAGACCAGACTTGAAGTGAGTAAAATAAGATCTGAAGTGAGTGAAATCGGACATGAGAACAGGGATTAGAACATCATTTCACCCCATCAGGAATGCATATCAGATTAGAAAGTTTGGAAAATGTGTGAAATCTGTCTCTATCATATGTGTTTGATGCTATCCTTGTTTGTTTTACAGGCACCTAAGGAAAGAGAGTGAAGGAACTAGCTGCAAGAATTTCAAGGAAACATTGCAACAAAGAATGAAAGCCTCTCCACAACACTTCAGCAGGGTGAGGAGGATTGAACAATGCAAGAGAGAGGACTTCATAATGGGAGATATCAAGCTAAGCAAGGAAGCTGATTGCTCTATGAAGAAGAACACTCCCAAGATTCATCAGCATGGCAAGAGAAGAATAAGAACAATGCATTCAAGGTAAAGAAGGGCAAACACAAGTGAAAGAATTGTGTTTCAAGGATGAATTATCAACACCTTCAAGGATGTCGTTGAATGAAAGATGAAGAAAACAGCAATGGGCATACAAGATCAAAAGCTAAGATGTTCGAAGACATCATATTGATGATGAAGGAAACATCATGACAATCTTGAATTTCCTCCAGAAATCCAAGATCGCAGTCGGTACTTCAAGGAAATTCCAAGACTAGGTATAAATTTCAAGGTGTAAAAATCCAATGTTGAAAGGTGACACGCATCGTGATGAAGGACGGGTAAAAGTGATCAAGTAAGATAGGATGATGTAATTTGGGAATATCTCCCACCATCATCACCTCAAGCGCTTGGAAATGTTGAGTATCAAGAGATATTGCTCAATCACAAACATTTGTGATGATCTACAAGATGACCAAGTTGAGGTGGCGACAACTCGCCTTTATTCATCAATCAAGGTCAACATGTCCAAGTTCAGTGAACCTAACTCATTCAAAGGTGGAGCAAGTGACACATACACTTTATCAAATATTGTTTATCCTACCTAACCTCATCACACATTGGTCGGAATTTAATGATGGACATGTGTCCTAAAATGTAATTTTATCATTGGTCAAGTATTAAATGTTATGTAATGGGTGTAACAAACCCTAACTAGGGTCTCTATCTTACAATCTTGGCCATTGATGTGGATATGATCCTAGCTGTTCATTTGTAAAGAGAAGTCTATAAAAGGCTTGCTCTCCTCATTTGTAAAAGTTAATAGACATTAGATCATTAGCAATTAGAAGTAGAGTAGGAGGAGAATGTAGAAATTGTTGCCAAGCTTGTAAATAAACATACTCTTCATTGAATTTATGGTGAATGGTGGTGTTTCTTCTAAAAAATGCATGGTTTCTCATTGTATCCTCATGTTAGATGAAGTTCATTGATTGTGATGGACTAATGTGTGGATGTTGATAATTCCTTGGTTCATACTATTTGTGGTTGGATGATTTTCAATTACAGTGCATAGTTAGCCTAAACCTTAAAATGTGTTAAGTTCAATTGTGGATATGTTTATTCAAGTTGCACCAATATATTGGGTATTTGGATGAACGTTCATGATATAAAAAACTTTCATTTCTCTTTGAAGATTTCATCGATTTTGTGGCAACATGGTGAAGCAAAACTCAATTTAAGGAATATGTCCATCCAAGCATGATTCAGTGCTATCATTGATCTTAGGAGTAGATTAGATTTCTCTAAACCCTCAATCCCTTTTGTCTTTTTTTTAATCAAGTAAATTTCAACATTCCAACCGCATCCAAGCAAGAGTTCATGCAAAACGTAAGTCCCCCTTGTGATTCCAGCAATATCACATCAACAATTCAGCTACTCCACACATCAAGACCCGACATTTGAAACCTTGTAGTCTTCCATGTGATCACTTAGTTCAGCATTTGAGGAGATTTAGTTCAAGAGAGGATAAGATACCTTGGTATTTTATTCTGTGTATGAAGTGGATAAAAACACATCAACAAGGTCATTCACGTAGCACATCACCTTGTGGGTCACCTATAAGGATTGTGTGGAAAAAAGATAGTTCTTGGACAATGTGTATTGATTGCAAGGCTCTTAAAAAAAGCACCATTAAAAAGGTATACTCTTCCAAGGATAAATGATTTGTTAAAACTTAAACCAACTTAAACATGTTAGTTGTTTTATAAGCTTAAGTCTCATTATCATCAAGTGCAAATGAAAGAAAAAAACAATTGGAAAACTACTTTCAAAAGGTAGCAAATTTGGTGAGTATTTCCTTTTGATCTAAGTAAAGAACTTGTAACTTTTATGAGATTGATAAATGATATTTTAAAGGATTTTTTATTTTTTAAATAGTTTTGTGATTGTCTATCTAGATGCCATCATAATATTTAATGCTACATAGGAGGAACATATTGTTCATATTAAGCGAGTTTTGCAACAGTTATAGAAAAACAACTATTCACCAATTTCAAGAAGTGTGAATTTGGCAATGAAACACTAGTTTATTTCAGGCATGTTGTAAGAGAAGGAGAAATAAGGATAGACTTGTCTTAAATTGAACCAGTTGTAAATTGACCTAAACCAAAGAGTGCTAGAGAGACTAAAAAGTTTGCAGGGACTGCACAATCTATAAGAAAGTTTATTCCTTTTTTTTCCTACATAGCTTCACCCTTGCATCAAATTGTGTTGAAGGGAGAGGACTTTCATTTGGGAAAAGAACATGATAATGCATTTGAATCATTTAAGAATAAAATAAGTCATGCTCCTATGGTTGCTCTTCTTGATATACAAAAGTCACTTGAGGTAGAAATAGATGCAAGTGAAGATGCTATGGGCATTATCTTGTCACGAGGTGATAAACTTGTATGTTATTGTTGTGACCATTTCACACATCGCCCCATTGCAAATGGGGACCCCTGCTTTTTGCTTTCTAGGGTTTGTTTTAGGTCTTTTAGGGTTTTGTTTATTAGCCTTTGCGTTTTGAGTGTTGCCAAGGGGATCACCTGGATAGCAGGTCCCGCTGGAGTGATGTCCTGATCCTGAAATTTGTCTAAGCCTGGAATGTCCTGATCCTGAAATTTGGCTAAGTCTGGAATGTCCTGATCCTGAAATTTGACTAAGTCTGGAAACTGAAAATCCTCTAAAAACTAGATTTTGCAATATAACTCCTGGAGGTCTGAAACCACTCTCAAACATCCTGAAAGTATATATGGAATATAACTTAAACTTAAATGTTATATTCCATAAAATTATCCTGACAGAGAGTTCAAAAAGTCAAATTTCGCTCCTGACCCTTCCTGAGGGTCCAAAGCGAATTTCGCTCTTGACCCTCTCAGGAGGTCCAAAGCGAATCTCACTCCTGACCCTTGCTGAGGGTCCAGAGCGAAATTCATTATAAACTTCATTTGCCACCTTGTTTGAACTTGAAACCTTTTTCCTGGCCTTGAAAACAATCTTACCTTGCCCTGTGAAGTGATTTGAAACTTGAAGATTGAGCATTTTAGCCTAGATTGTGAATTTCACTCCTGACCCTTGCTGAGGGTCTAGAGCGAAAATCTTATTGGAGCTTATTTTTCGCTAATTTTGGCTAAATTGTGATGTGCAGGGTACCCTGGAAGGCGATTGAAGGTGACTTGACGCTTTTGAAGGTTTGAAGACATGAAAAAGGATGAATTTTAGTCAAAAAATGAAAAATCGCTCCTGACCCTCAGAGAGGGTCCAGAGCGAAATTTTCAAATGTGCATTTTTCTTACAAGGTCAAAGTGATTTTGATGATTGGAATGGATGAAGGAAAGCATGTTTTACCCGTTGAATATAATTTGGATGATCAACAAAAGAGGAAATCAAGTCAAAATCAAAAAATCGCTCCTGACCGTCAGAGAGGGCCCAGGGCGAAAAACCTAATATATGATCTTTTCATCCAAGTTTGAGAAAAGACAAGCCTAGACATGAGCTCAAAATGATGTTTAAATTGCCTTGAAGTGAAAAAGGATTGTTGGGAATGGAGATTTAGAAGGCAATTACAAAAATCGCTCCTGACCCTTGCCAAGGGTCCAGAGCGAATTTTCATGATTCTCTCCTTTGTTTGTGGAATTGAGACAAAATCTTGTGTGGATAGGAAGAGGATGTGATGTTTTGTGCCTTAGAAACAATTTGGAGATTAAAAGATGAAGGAATATGCCAAAAATCAAAAAGTCGCTCCTGACCCTTACTGAGGGCCCAGGGCGAAAAACCTAAAATCAAACCTTTTCCTCCAGAATTGAATGAAGCTAAGCCTAGACACAAGTTTGAAACGATGTTTGAAATGCCTTGAAGTGGAATTGAGATGCTAAGAGTGCAAATTTTGATGAAAATGGGGAAAATCACTCCTGACCCTCTCTGAATGTCCAGGGTGAAATTTCCAAGTATGCCCATTTTCCTTGCATTTCGAGATGATATTTTTGTTCTCAAGACTCAGTAGGGAGTGAAGTATGATGTTCTATGCCTTAAGAGTAATTTGAAGTTGGAATGATCAAGAATTTGTGCAAAAGACTCAAAATCGCCTCTGACCCTCTCTGAAGGTCCAGGGCGAAAATCTCAAAACCAACATTTTCCTCCCAAGTTTGTGCTAAGGCAAGGTTGTGCTAAGGTAGAGAGGGTCTTCCAAAACGTGATGAACAAGGATTTGCCTCCGGAGCTTGACGATCCTAGCCTAATTTGCAAAAGTCACTCCTGACCCTTACTGAGGGCCCAGGGCAAAAATCTTTGGAGCACCTATTTTGCCTTACAAAAACAAATCAAACATGCATGGAATGGATGAAGGAGATCATTGCTTACCCTTATAAGGTGGATTGACATTAGAAAGATGAAGGATTAAGAGCAAAATTGAAAAATCGCTCCTGACCCTCTCTGAGGGTCCAAGGCGAAAAAACCCTAAATACACTTTCCTCCTAAAGATCAAATGAAATCAAATTCAAAACTCCAATGAGCGATGCCATTTAAATGCATAGATGAAGTTTTGGACAAGAAAAATGAGGTATGCAAGGCCTAAATTGAAAGTTCACTCCTGACCCTTGCCAAGGGTCCAGGGCGAAGTTAGTAGCATTCTTTATTTTGACCATATTTGAGCATTGATATTCCTCAAATTCCTCAAAATTGCTCACTTCGAAGCCTTTGGAAAGATTAAATCAAATTTGCATTAAATTAAAGGCATTTTAATTTAATAAATTAATTTTGTACCTTGAAATAATCAAAATAAGCATCTTAGAGGTATTAAAATTAATTTTAAAAAAAATAAAAGATTACAAGTTGAGCGCACAAGGCATTGTTTTGCCTTTATTTGACAAGTCGGCCTACTCTTTTGAGGTTTTATTTATTATTTCACCTTTTATTTGGCAAGTCGGCCTTGGAGAGAAGAGGGGTGAGCGCTCTATATATTGGAGGGGTTTGTTTCACATTTCAAATCATTCAATCATTGCCTTAAGTGCGAAATTGGAGAGCTAATTGGAGGTGCGAAATAGTGCTGGTTTGGAGCGAATTTCTTTCAAGTGTTGAATGCTAGAAGGGAGTGGAGTTTATGCTTTTCCAAACTAGAGGAGGCGCAATTCATCCTAGAGATGGCTTTGATCTACACTTTGCCTAGTGAAACCTATTTTTTACATCATTTCTTAGAGTTTAATACTCAAGAGGAGGTATGGCGAAATCATCTTAACACCCTTGTTCAAGGTTTGATTTTTTTAGAAAAGTCTAAGTATTGCATAGTTAATTAGGAAATGATAACTCTAGATTTATCATGAAGTTTCCTAATTAAAATCTTAAATCTTCCTTTTAAGTCTAATTTCTACACTTCAAGATATAATACTAATTGTGAAATGTTGTGCAGGTGTCAAGATGGCGACTCCTAAGGCTGGAGTATCTACAAGTCGGTAGGCTCTCATCAAAGAAGATCCGGTCCAGGACAAAGATGATCTCCTCCAGCTCAATATCATCAAAGAAGATCAAGCAAGGATAAGGGCGACCTCCTCCAGTCTAGCATCGACAAGGACGACCTTCTTCGGTCAAGCATCATCAGGAATAACTTCTTCCAATCCAGCATTCCAAGGCGAGGTACATCATCATCCTGCACATCAAAGGCAAAATAAGTCAGAGCAAGGGTTCGTTGAAGGAGCAGATAGTTTCAGAAGAGTTAATTAAAGCTAGCTTCTCAGCAACATCAAATTGGCATCAACCAAGTGTCAGACGAGGTGGCATCCCAGTCATCGCTCCTCCAGTCGGATTGGTCCACCTCAGCGCGTCCAGATTCAATGTACCTAACTCATGGGAGGTGGCACAAACTTCGATGTACCTACCCCAACTTTCCATTGGTCGAATTTTCTAGAGAAGACATGTGTCCTAAAGATATAATTTTATCATTGGCCAAGCATTAAATGTTATGTAATGGTTGTAACAAACCCTAATTAGGGTTTTCATTATTGAATCTTGACCATTGATCTCAAATTGATCTTAGCCATCGAATTGTATTGTGGGCACTATATAAGCCCCGACTCTTCATTTGTGAAAGGCTAATAATAGAAAGTAGGGAGTGAATAGTTAGAATAGTGAATTAGTCAGTTGATAGAATAGCAATTAGAGTAGAGTAGAGAGAGAAGGCAAAGATTGTTGCCAAGGTGTTGTTGTAGAAGACTTGTAAAACTTCATTGAAGAAATGGTGAAATTCATGGGTCGATTCAACAATTTGCATGGTCTCCATACTTCTCATATTTGATTTCATGTTATTAGATGAGTGGAAGAAATGTGTTTGATTGATGGTGAAGTTCGTATATCCATACTACTAGTAGTTTGTTGATTGCAGACTTGCCTTGTGTAGTCAACTGGAATCATTCAGCTTAAGCTTAACTTCAATTGTCGCTTCTTCATTGATATGCATCAGCCTGATGGTGTCTATGCCTGTAGTGATGATCTGAACATCATAAAGCTTTCCTTCGAAGATCGCACTAACCTTGTGGAGATTGTTCTGGGATGTCAAAACAAGACTTAGTTAGAATTTCATCAAAGATCATTCATTACTCTTACATTCTTAGTATCAAAATTAGATCCTTTCCTCACCCTCGTCCTTTTTCCTTTTTTTTCAAATCTAAGCCAGTAAAATCTTGTGATTCCAGCAAATCAGACGTTCAGTCATCAAGTGTAAGTCCCCTTGTGATTCCAGCAAATCACATCATACCACAGAGAGCTTATCCACACGTAGAGATCCTACAACAAAGAACCTTGAAGTCATCCCGATTGATCCTTTTCGCGACATCTTCAGCACTCGAAGACTTTATTCAAGAGAGGATAAGGTACCTTTAGGTATTTTATTCTGTGTTCGCATGTGCATAAAAAACACGTCAACAGTTATCACTAAGAGTTTTTACTTCAGCAGTTAGAAGATATCCGGTGTGTGATAAAGAGTTATATGCACTAGTTTAGGCAATTTAAAAATAAGGACATTACTTATTTGGCAAAGAAACTATTATGGATGTAGACCACCATCCTCTACAATATTTACAAGCACAAATTAAATTATAACAAGGCTGGCTCTATAAATGGATAGGAGATCTTCAGCAATTTCAATTTGGGGATTAAATTTAAGAGAAGAACTAACAATGTTGTGGCAGATATGTTGTTTAGGCCACCTATTTCAGCTATGTCTATGGTAACTCATTCGAAGCCTTTCATAAAAGAGGTTTATAGTAAAGAATATGCACATGATGAGGACGTACAATGTAGAACTTCTATCACAAGTAATTGTGTAAAGTAAAGAAGATTTCTATCTTCAAGATGCTTTATTCTAAAAGGTAGGGAAATTGAGTGTGCCAAGAGCCTAAAGACTACTACTAATGAGGGAGGCACATATCTCCAACTGGCGGGTCACTTTGGCATATATATATATATATATATATATATTTGCAAAGATGAGTTTTAGCCTAAAATGCAGCAAAAAATAGTAAGATTTATTATCACTTGAAAGTTATAAACTTTTTTTGTACTAGCAAACCTAAAACAAAGAAAGAAGAATGTATATGGCTTAGCCTATCCTCATAAGGTCATGAGAAAGTGTATCCATGGATTTTGTAGGAGTATCACCTATGAGTAGGTCCGGGATGGTTACTTGTTTGTGGTAGTTGTTGATTCAACAAGGTATGTGTTCTAACTTCTTGTAAAAAGACACTCACGGGAAAAGAAGCAGCAAAAATATCTTTAATAATGTATAGGTACAGTTTGCACTTCCTAAGTGTATAATTTCAAATAGAAACACAAGGTTTGTTGTTAGGTTTTGGTCTACATTGTCAAGCATGAAGGACACAAAGCTGAAAAAGCAGAGACTTTCACCCAAAAACCTGTGCTACCCGGGGACGCCTCAGAGACATCCCTGGGCCGTCCCCTTTCTGCCGAAAATTCAAGGAAACATCCCCTGTGACTGGGGACATTCAGGCTTCACGCCGGGGACAGACGGGGACGTCTATGACGTCCACCGACCATCCCAAGGATGGCTGGACATCCCCAGCGTGAAGCACATTTAAAAAAAAAACTCAGACCTTTAGAAAAATATATTTTTTAAAATTTTTGAAGGCGTTCCAAGTTTTTTGTATTGACTAAAGCTGAACATGCAAATATAGAAAACTTTATCCAATAAAAAAAATTGTTGATGCAACGCAATCAGCTGTATAATAGAGCCAGATAATGTAGTGTCCCTGGGTCATCTTCCTTTCGGCAAAAGAAGATGTGCTCAAATCATCTGCCAGTGAAGCTGCTTTAGAAGTAATTGATGGAATAGTGAATGAAACTCAACATATAAAGACAACACTTGAAAGCTCTATTCCAGCTGGTTGGCAGACAGCACTTCAGATACCCATGACTCCTCAAAATCAGAGATTGCACCTGATGGTACAGAAGATCACACAATTAGTGGACTAGATTGTGTCTCATCAGCAGGACTTGAGTATAACTTCTGATCTTGGCTTCAGAACTGCAGAAAACAGAAATGTTGCGCATGTCAAAACAAGAAGCAATTCCTGAGAATTCCTTAGGGGAGTTTCCTTCTAGAGCTTTCAAGGTTAAGAGACCTTAAAAGTTCATCTAAAACATGGGGTAATGTTTCAAGCTCATTGCTCAAGAATATTTTAAATGCATTCTTTTATTGACTGCCTTGAATTTGTTTTTCCTAATGTTTGAGTGATCAGATATGCAGTTCAGATTAAGTGCCTTGGGTCTGTACTAACGATGCTGGAAGCTATAGATCCACCTACTGCATGCTTTATCCATGTTTTCAAGTGAATAGTTAAAATTCCCCTATATATTTTAAATTTTATCTTTATTTTATATAGCCGTCCCCTTCATTGTCCCCTAGCCATCCCCAAAAAATGGGTCGAAAAATCGGGGACTAGGAAACACATCCCCCATCCCAGAAACTCGGGGTAACACAGCCACAAACAAATGTTCAAACAGAAGTGTTTAACAAGACCTTGGTGCAACTCATCAGAGAGTATAAATTAAGTGTCTTAAAACATGGAACAAATCCCTTCGTTACTTTCAGCATTCTTATAACAAGTCTTTACATTCTTCTCTTAATAAGTCACCATTTGAGGCATGTTTGCAATACTTGCCTTCTAGTCCACTTGATATAGCTTTTGATAAGCAAGATGAACAAGTAGGGCAAGATAGTGAGGTGACTAAAGCATCCAAATTTGTTAAGAGGATTGTGCAAATCCACCTAAGGTAAAAAAAGCAATTGAGAAAAGAATAACAATTGTATAAACAAAGGCATGATCAAGATAGGGTGGACTTTCCCTGGGCAAGGAAAGGCTACAGAAGCAAACGAAGAAAATAAGCCATTAAGTTATGGATGCTTAACAATTTTGGAGGTCATAGGTGAAAATGCATTTAAACTTGGTCTCCCTGCTTCCAGTTGTTTATTGTGAGTATTTGCAACATTAGAGCCCTCAATGCTAGACAAATACGAAGAATAGGTACTACCCTCTAAAGGATTTAATTGTAGAAGGAAGAATAACACTAATTGAGGATGTGATGTTAGAGAAGAAAACATGGGGAACTAGAAATAGAGTTAAAGAAATGTGGAAAATTGGACTCAAAGATCAAAAGATCAGTCAAGCAAAATGGTATTCCAAGGAACAAGCAGAGAACTCTTCCATAGGTAATGTTTCATTGAGCTTTTCTGTGACCAAAAGCCTCCTAAGAAGACAGATGTGATCCAAACTGGATTTGGAAAAAGTATACAAGTACATAAACTTAAACAGTACAGTGAACCCAAACTCAAAAAGAGGAAAAAAAATAGGGCATACAGGGCAAGATGCAGGTGGACAGCACCCTAATTGCAGTACAGACCTAGCTGGGATTGCAATTGTGTTAGCGCTTACAACAATTAGATGTTTCAAAACTCACAATGTGAACCATAAATACTCTATGTGTGCAAGAAATCTTCCAAGGCCCAAGAGAACTCTATTGTCACTTAAAGCCATAAACAGGAGGTTGCAGTGGATAGTAAAGCATAGTTTTGGATTTGAAGGATAGGATATAGGATATAGTTGTCCACACTAGGAAGGAGATAGCAGAAATAGACGGTAAAGAAAACTCGGTCCCACTTGGCATAGTTACTTCTTCCCAAAGTAATAAAGGAAGACAGCAAGGTCATTGCCACTACAACAAAACTAAACCTTCCTACACATTGGGATTTCTAGGATAAAAATCCATCTTGAGCAAGTTCTCTTGCATGAATTATTTATGTTATGGACACAATATTCTTGTCTCTAAATTAACTTCATTTGCAAGAACAAGTAGCAAGTAAATAGATTATTTGTGGTTCTTAAATTCTAGTTTGATAAGAGTTTATAGATCAATAAATATTTGTTTTAAAGATTTCAAAGGGGATTTACATTTTATCCTATCCAATGTTTATGGCCCAATAGGAGTAGAAGAAAATGAATGTTGGAAGAATTTAAAGACTTACGAGAACTCATGAACCCTACAAGTGGTTTATTGGAGAAGATTTCAATACTATCCTAGATGCAAGACAAAAATCCCTCATTGCTCTTTATATTTCAGTGATTTATGTGAAATATGTGTTTTAGTGACAGAACCCAAATCTGGGACCTTCGCTTGGACCAATAGAAAACAGGGTGATGGCTAGTTTGGAAAGATTTAAGTATATTTCCACTCAGTCCGACTGGGAATTGGAAAATAGTAAATCTCCTCAAAAGGTTATTATTTATTAGGATTCAATTTTTTGAACAATGTCCATGTTGGATTTGTGTGAATGTTGTCATTGATGTCAAACCCAGTGATCCCAGTGATCCGGTTAGGACCGGATGTGGCATAAGCAGTTTTGGTATTGCAGGTTGAGCAACAGTGGAAGATAGGTATGTACATGATCTACTGGAGTCATTTTCGGAAGACCCTATTCTCTAGAATCTTGTGTTTTGCTTATCATGGTTTGTATCTAGTTCCAGTATTAGCTGTGTGAGTTCCGGTATCAGTTATATCAGTCATATTAGTTGTATCTATTGCTATCCGAATGATTATATTGTATCATATTCCGAAATCTGTGGTATCTGTATCTTGGAGTTTGGGAGTTGTTGTGCTTGGAGTTTGTGCTTATGGGTCCGGTAGACCCTTGTTTTGTTCTGGTAATTGAGACATACGTTTTGGTAAATAAAGAATGTGAAGGAAGCATGTAGAAGATTGGTGAATGCCAACTTGTTCATCCTATTTTTTGGTCAAGGCATGTTTTGAATAATGTGTTGATCCGAGTAGTGCATTATTGGGTAAATCATTTGTGCTTGGCCGACATGGTATCTTGGTATATTTGCTTACCGATATATATAAGAAGATGTGAGAATGTGGGAAAGTAATACATTGTATGACAATTGAAGAAGAGCAATGCGTGTGTAATGAGAAAGTAATACATTGTATGGCAATTGAAGAAGAGCATTGTGTGTGTAATGAGAGAGTGTGTGTGTGTGGTATTCAACAAAGTATGCTTGTGATGTGTAGCAAAATAAGAAGTGTGCAAGTGACAAAGTTAGTGGGCGAGCAATATACAGTATGAGCAATGTATGAGTGAAGGTGTGTGAAGAAGAGTCAGAGTGTGGACAATGTTGCAATAATCCTTTTAACGGATCTGTTGCATGTAGTTGGTTTGGAAGAGTAGTGCAGTAATCCCTTACCGGACTTGCTGCAGGCAACTATGGATAGTGGTGCAATGATATCCCTCACCAGATCTGATCTGAATTTTGTGAGGTGACATATGAGCTTATCTTGAAACTTGTTGATTTTAATACTTTCAGATTAATATAAACTCAGAAATCAGAATTTAGTTTCTAACTAGATTGATTAGTTGAAAGATTTAGAGATTTCTAGATTTAGACATAACATAGAAATGAACAAAAAAAAGAACAAGACACGGTTACCCTGGGAAAACCTCCTAGGAGGAAAAACCCAGCCAAAAAAGATCCTCAGATCAGGTTATGGATTATATTCATATAATGATTACAACACTTATCTCAAGTACTTGAAGATGTTTGCACTTAGGGCTGATGATGTCTTCAACAAGTCTGCACTTTCATAAGCATCAAGTCTGCCCCCTTTAACACACCAACCAGCAATCAGGTCCACACCCTAGATCTGTACTTTATTGCATCTTAAGTCTGCACCTTTACTTGAGACTGGACTGCAACCATAGCACCTTGAATCTAGAACAGTTCGCCCTCCTTATGATGGTATTTGCACTTGAGATTATCACCTTTAATGACAGATAGAATTCGCAATTATTCCTTCTTCAAGACTTCACATTTAGGCAGATATATATTTCGCATGAAGAGATCTTGTGATTGAATAATAATATGGAGTTGTCATTTATTTATACGTGGAGCAAGATCTTAGTTAGGTCGGCTTTTGTTTAACTAACTTTTATTTATTTATTTCCTTTGAGCGAATTGACTTGTTGGAATAGGGTCGGCCCTATTTAGGAGCACATTGAGTGTGGCATGAGGTTTAAGGAGTGTCGTGAGAGATAGGGCCCAGCCCTACACGTTGAAGGAGGGGCCAGCCCTTTAGGCGGATTCCAATGTTTCCTAAGGCAATTGGAATCCGCCTAATCCTTTCTAATTACAATCAACACTCCCTCTTAATTAGGGAGGAGAAACATAACCATAATCTTCCATCTTGCACACAAGCAAAGAATGGATTACATAATCAGAATATTGTAGTCTTCCATCTTGCACACAAGCATAAAATGGAACTACATAATATAATCTTCCAGCTCGCACACAAGCATAGACTGGATCCACCTTACATTGCCCACAGAGGGTGGAGAGGATCTTTTCTACCATCTTACATTGCCCACAGAGGATGGTTAACAATTACTCTTCTCCCTGAGAAGATTACAATACCACCTTACATTGCCCACAGAGGGTGGTTTGATACAACACAATGTATCACTGAGGTTGAGACTCCCTCTCAATCAGGGTTTCATTTTCCAAAACACCGAGTCTGTCCCTGAAGTACACAAACTTCAATTTGGACAGAGGCTTGGTAAGAATATCTGCAACCTGCTCATCAGTGCTGACATACTTCAGCTGAATGGCGCCTCTTTGCACCATATCTCGAATGAAGTGATAGTGAGTTTCCACATGTTTTGACATGTCATGAAACACTGGATTGATACACATTTTGATACAACTCTGATTATCACAATGAATAACTGTAGGATCCCAAGGCTGACCAAACGGCCCAGCAAGAAGCTTACGAAGCCACACTGCTTCTCTAGAAGCTACGCTTGCTGCAATATACTCAGCTTCAGCAATGTTGGTGTCTATTTTATCATCTACCAAACATTAGGATAGGATACCCGAAGGTATTCTATCCTCTCCTGAAAAATCACTACTGATTCCAAGGTCTATATGTGCGAACAAGCCACTTTAGTGGAATAGCTTCTTGGGTAGTGTATGCTGAAATTTTCAAGGGGGACTTACGTTGACAAGTATCTTGAACTGCTGAACTTAGATGGATTTAGCAATTTAGGCTCTTCTTTTTTTGGGGGAATTTTCTGGGATTTAGACTTTCAAAAGAAAGGGAAAAAGAGATAGGGTTCGGGAAGGCTAATCTAATCCTACGAATTCTGGAGACGGTATCAACTGGATGCTTTCGAGAAACCAAACCTTGCTTCACCACACTAGGGACAACTACACAAGGCCGGTGCAATCTTCAATGGGTTGTGCTTATGATCGATGTTGGGATGCACAGGGGATGGGCTCAGACTAACTTTGCACGGTAGAATGGAAATCATCCATTTACCAAAAGTATGAGTGGAAATACACCATCAATTGATACTTATCAATTCCTTCATTCAAATTAACAACAATGAAAGCAAATCTAAATTATTTCTAACTAAGTGTTGAGGCAATTGAAACCATGCAAATCATTCAAATAATAGAGATTACAAAGCAGTGCACATGCAATATATTATCTGGAAATGACCTTAAGCAACAATACATCAAAAACCCCACACCCTCCAAATGAGAGGAGGTAGCCTTATATAGTTTTCAAAAATAAACGAACGGCCGAGATCAAACAATGATCAAGGGCCCAGATTGAAGGCTATAAACCCTAATTAGGGTTTCCCAAAACTAACTACCCTCGACCAATTACATTTGGGACACTTGTCCTTCTTGCTAAATATGAACCATCAATGAAAATAGAAGGTTGTTGCATTGTGAAGTGTACCCTTCTAGAAGCTTCTGGATAAGTCAGGTTCATCGAACCTGGACATGCTGACTTGGAGCGATCTGATTGGTTGGAAAATGACAAGGCGCCACCTCAACGTGTTGGATGTCTTTCTTGAATTCTCCAATTTGTGTCAAGAAATCGTCTAAGTATGGAAATTTGATTCCTTCTTGTCGCCATTTGATTCTGCTTGGGAGCTTGTCTTTTTTAATTCCTTCAGGAGATGAAATTCTTCAAGAAGTTGGAAGTTTATCTAACTTTTCCATATTTTCACCAAGTCTGAGAACTTTTCTTTCTTGATGCCTTGAGATTCTTTCAAGTGCCTCGAATTTGGAGGAGAAATCCCCTCGTGAAGTTTTTCTCATACTTAGGCCAAATTTTGGCCCTCTCTATACTCGGACGAACCTTGCTCATGGTCCCGTCTTCAATTCTGAATTTGGCTCGAAACTCCATTTGTGTTTTCTGTGATGATCCTACCTTCAGTTGCCAATTTCTGTTGCGTGGGAGGAGGGTAAAAGCTCTAGATAACCCCTTGCAAATATGAAAGGATGGGATCAAGTTGTTCAAGCATTCGCTGTGATCATGTCCTTCTTCTCGATACCCTGACATGCCTTCATCATGATTGAGGAAATTGGAATTTTCTTTGTGAAAAATTTCCCATACTTAGCCAAATTTTGGCTATCTTCGTGCCCAGATGAACCTTGCCTGTGAACTTGTCCTCAATCTTTCGTTTGGCTTGAAACTCCAACTGTGATCTCTATGATGATCCCGCTTCTATTTCCTCCTACGACCTGTAAAACCAAAGGAAAATAAGTTGGAAATCTATCTTGGATTAAAGAAAATCGAGGCTGCGAATGGCTAAGTGTTTTGAAAATTTCACTTCATTTTCATACTTGGCCATAAAAATCGAATTTTCACCTTAAAACCCTCAGTCTTAAGGCTGGTTGTGGTCACCACCAAGTGTCAAAACTTTCAAAAAAAAATTCATACTTAGCCAAAAAAATGATTTTCTTCCTTCAAAATTTTCGAAAAAAAACATTTATTAAATTCTGGAAAATATTCAGAAAATTGACAATTTTAATTTCACCTCTGACTTGGATAGAAGGAAGGCTAGAATTTTCTCGAAAATATTCAGAAAATTCAAAAAAGTTTGGATGATTCTTCCTCGTACTAGTTGCCTTTCTCCAGAAATCTGTAAACCTTTTGCCAAAAAATATTATCCAACTTCCAGCAATGTCCAAAATTTTCTCCAAATGATCTCCAGATTGACATACTTTACTAAGCTCTCCTTAGTAACTTTGAACTTCTTGGTGTAATAATGAAGTTGATAATGAAGCATTTGTAGACAAGGTTAAATCTTCAAGTAAAACCCCTAAAATCATCCAACTCATGTTTCCAATTTTAACTTCATTCTTTTGGAAAGTGTTGTCATGTTTCCAAATTCGAAGAAAATATCTTCCAAAAGTTTCCAATTTGGCTATAAGTTCAAAATATTTATTAATCTTCCAATATTCTCTTGTAAAAAAACTTTCCATTTTGGATTTAAGTTCGAAATCCTTATCAATCTTCCAATATTCTCCTTTTGAAAACTTTCTATTTTGGATTTATCTCGAGGATTTTTAATAATCCTTAGGTATTTTCTTCATTTTGGATTTAATTTTGAAATCTCAGTGGATTTTGTGACATCACTGGCATCTTGTTGATTTTGTTTGACTTTTCAATGCGTAGGTGGACTTTTGAAATTTATCTCCATCTTCTCCAAGGTATGGCGGACTTTGGAGACCTTTCCTCATGGCTCTCTTCAAGGCAAAACTTTTGGCTAAGGCATGGGGCGGACTTTAGCCTTTGCTCCTCCATGGTGAAATTTTGGCTAAGGCATGGGGCGGACTTTGAAGGTCTCTCCTCATGGCTCTCCATCAAGGCGAAATTTTAGCTAAGGCATGGGGCGGACTTTGAAGGTCCCTCCTCATAGCTCTCTTTACCCTTGGCGGACTTTAAACTTGGCACCTCCTACCTTGCTCTCTTGCTTTGACGGACTTGGGAGAGAGCTCCTAAATGACCTCCATCTTAGGCAGACTTTGGTGGTCTCATCTTGGGCGGACTTTGGTGGTGTCCCCAACTTGGGCAGATTTCTATCATCTCTCCCACCTTGGGCGGACTTTGGAGACACCTCCTCATGGCTCTCTAACCTATGGCGGAGTTTAGACCTGGCTTCTCATCACTTGGCATGCTTGGGCGGACTTTAGGCTACACCCCTATGCACCCTACACATACATGGCAGACTTTGGAGTGTTGGCCACCATGGCCTCTTCAACCTATGGCGGACTTTGGAGTTGCTCCATGCAAGGCAGACTTTGGAGTTGCTCCATGCAAGGCGGACTTTAGGCAACACTCCCACCTTGAGCGGACTTTGGAGACACCTCCTAAGGCGGATTTTAGGCATCCCTCCTCTTGGGCGGACTTCAAGCATCTCTCCCATCTTGGCGGAGTTTTGGTCTACCTCCCAACATGGCGGACTTTTAGACATCTCCAACATGGGCGGACTTCTAGACCTTTGCTCTTCAAGGCGGACTTTTGGAGGCTCTCAAGAGGGCGGACTATATATGAAATATAACATTTAAGTATAAGTGGTATTTCTTATACTTTAAGTTATATTTCATATATATTGTCAAGATGTTTGAGAGTGGTTTCAGGCCTCTAGGACTAATAATGCAAAATCTAGTTTTTGTAGGATTCTCCAATTTTCCAGACTCAGTCAAATTTCAGGATCAGAATGACATTCCAGACTTAGCCAAATTTCAGGACATTTGAGGATCAGGATGATTTTTCGAGCTGATTATCCTTTGAAGGTGCCATGACCCCCTAAAATATAGGAACTTAGCTTTTTGGGTCAAAACATGAAAATTTTGGATCGCGGTCGAAGCAGGTCAGTGGTACAAGAGTAAACCCTAGGTTTGCATCCCGAAAAAGCAAAAAGCCTAAAATCTAGGGATTTAGCTTTTTTAGATCAAAACTTGGAATTTTCGAGTTCCGGTCGAAGCTAGTCAGTGGTACAAGTGTAAACCCTAGGTTCCCATTCCGAAAAAACAAAAAGCCTAAAATCTAGGGATTTAGCTTTTTAGGTCAAAACTTGGAATTTTAGAGTTTCGGTCGAAGCTGGTCAGTGGTACAAGTGTAAACCCTAGGTTTGCATCCCGAAAAAGCAAAAAGCAGACATCCCTAAAAAATAAGAAAAACTTTCTAAAAATAGCCATACCGGGAATCGGGCTGAAAATGCCAAAAAACGAAACTTCCTAAAAAATAGGAAAAAGCAAAAAAGCAAACTTTCTAAAAATAGAAAGTTGTCCAAATTCGTCCAAATCAATTGCGATCTTCGTCCTTTGGCCTCTCTATGCACTCTCGTGGTGTTCACACTTCGGAATCACATAACTTGCAAAAACTAACTTTCAATCGTCAGGGCCTGAAATGCTCTGAACTGGACAAGGCTTGGTGAAACTGCAGCAAAAGGTCACAGGATACTAACAAAACCCTAGAAAGCAGGAAAAGAGAGGGTCCCCATTTGCAATGGGGCGATGTGTGAAAAAGGTCACAACAAGCAGTAGTTAGTGCAACTGAGGATTGTTTTCTGCAAGCCCAAGAGATCACTGCGGATCCTAAGCTGAAACACATACCAGAAGTGTTTTTCCTATCTTTGATGCTTCCACCCCAATCTGCATCTGAATAACCTTCCAAGGTTATTGAAGTGTTAAGTGGATACTTCAGCCCATAACCAACTGTGCCTCGCAAGTATCTTAGGATGTGCTTGGCTGCAACAAGATGAACATGTTTGGGCATGCTCATGAACTGGCTGAGAGCATTCATTGCAAAGCATATGTCGTGTCTAGTGTTAACTAGATACATCAGTGATCCAATCAACTGCCTGTACTCTAATGGATCTACAAAATCAGAATTAGTTGCAGATACACTTAACTTCTTTAAGTTAGATTCCATAGAAGTAGACATAGGTTTACAATCCATCATTCTAAATCTTTTCAAACTATCAATAGTATACTTTCCTTGACTTAGAAAAATTTCGTTAGATCTTTGCCATACTTCTAGACCTAGAAAATAATGCATTAGACCTAAGTCCTTCATTTCAAATTATGAAGCTAGTTCTTTCTTACATCTAATGATAAGTTCATCTTTACCAGTAAGAAATAAATCATCCACATATAGAACTAGAATTAGCATTTCATCATTGGATAACTTAAAGTAGATGTTAGAGTCAGCATCATTTTTACAAAATCCTAACAAGTATTTATCAATTCTTTCATACCAAGCACAAGGGGCCTGTTTGAGGCCATACAGGGATTTCTTCAATCTGCACACATGAGTTACTCTATCTTGAATCTCATAACCCTCAGGTTGTTCAATATAGACTTCTTCCTCAATGACACCATTAAGGAAAGCAGTCTTAACATCCATTTGATGTAGCTTCCAACCTCTAGCAGCAGCAATAGCTATTATAGTTCTAATAGAAGTATATCTAGCATCAGGAGCAAATGTTTCTTCACAATCTATGCCTTCCTTTTGAGAAAAACCACGAGCTACAAATCTAGCCTTAGATTTTTCAATACTACCATCAGCATCATATTTAATTTTAAATAACCATTTAGAGGAAACAACAGATTTACCTTTGGGTCTGGGCACAATATCCCAAACATCATTCTTGATGATTGACTGATACTCTTCGTCCATAGCAAGCTTCTAGGCATGATGGTTCAAGGCTTCTTCAACATTGCAAGGTTCAGATTCAATGAGATTGCACATCAATGCAACGTAGTTGGAGAATACTTGAGGTCTCTTGGTTTTTCGAAAGGTGCCACTGGGAGCAGCAAATCTTTCGGCTTCTTGAATGGTGTTTCTTACCCAAATTGCCCTCTTTTTGGTAACAACAATGTCACTAGGTATGTCAGTGGGATTCATAGGCTCTGGTGGATCATTATGTTCTTCTTGAGGTGGAGGTTCAACAGGCTCCCTCTGAATCTCAGGGTTAGTATCAACATTCATATCTTGATTGTCATTAGCTTCATCAATAACAGAAGAACCTTTTGATTTCTTAAAAGCAATATCTTCTTCAAAAGTAACGTCCCTACTTACCTCAACATACCTTTGACCAGGAATATAGATCCTGAAGGCCTTGAAGGATTCACTGTATCCGACTAGCATGTCTTTCTTCCCGAAGAGCTCCAACTTGGTTCGCTTTTCCTTGGGCACATGAACATAAACAGGACTTCCAAAAATTTTGAGGTGACTGATGTCCAGTTTGGATCCTGTGAAGGCTTCTTCAGGAGTCATGTTCTTTAGAACACGGTGAGGACATCTATTCTGAATATATACCGTTGTTCTAGAAGCCTCAACCCATAAAAAGGTCTGCAAATCTTGATCATGGATCATAGCCTTTGCAGCCTCAACAATAGTTCTATTCTTCTTTTCAGCAACTCCGTTTTGCTGAGGATTGTATGGAACACAAAACTCCCTCTTAATTCCTGACTCTAACACAAAAATCATAAAAGCTACCGGAGGTGTACTCACCTCCATTGTTAGATCTTAAACATTTAATTCTTTTACCAGAGGAGTTTTCAGTCAATGCCTTAAACTCTTTAAATTTACTTAAGACTTCATCAAATTCTTTAAATTTCAGGACGTAGATCCAAGTTTTCCTAGAGAAATCATCTATGAAGATTACGTAATAAAGAAATCCACTAGGAGATGCTATAGACATAGGACCACATAAATCAGAGTGAACAAGTTCTAGTTTATCTTTAGCTCTATTTTCACTTTTATGAAAAGGGCTTTTAACATTTTTACCTATAGCACAACCTTTGCAAGTATTATCATGAATTTGACTGAGTTTAGGCATACCTTTGACTAACTTTTCAAGAGAGGGAAGTGCTTGATAGTGTAAGTGTCCAAGTCTTCTATGTCATAGCTCACAGGATTCGGGAGCCTCATTAATGAGGGCTTGAACAGGGTTAGTAGAGAGCTTATATAAACTATCATATCTAATACCAATTAAACAAGCAGATTTCAAACTAGATTTCTTAGGCCAAGCAAGCACTTTTCCCTCAGAAAATGCAATTTGATAACCTTTATCTTCTAGAGCAGAAATGGAAATTAAGTTTCTTTTAATTCTAGGAACAAACAAGATGTCACTAAGGTGAAGTGAAATACCAGAGTCTAAAATTAAAGAAGTAGTGCCAGAACCTCTTACCGAATATCGAGCATCGTCACCAATTACCACGTGAAGACTAGTATCCTTTTCTACTAAGTCTGAAAGATGATCATGGTAGCCTGTGATGTGTCTGGAAGCACCACTATCAATCAGCCATGTATTACTGTCTGTAGGTATGCTGCTTGACAGGGCAGAGATGAATAAGAAGTCATCATTTTGTTCTAAGACTTTATTTAAGTTGGCTTCTGTAATGTCCCCACTTTGAAATAAAATTTAATAATAAATGATAATAATAAAATTAAAATATTTAAAATTAAATTAAAATATAAAATAATATAATTAAATATGATTAATTAAAAATTAATTAAGTTAATGAAAAGTCAAAAGACATGAAAGGAAAAGTTGTGACTCCCTCAACAATGAGATATAAAAGGGAGAAGAGAACCTCATATGAGAGGGGAGATAATTTGGAAATGAGAAGTGCGGATCTAATTTAAATAAAAAGTGCAGATATATATTTCGCATGAAGAGATCTTGTGAGTGAATAATAATGTGGAGTTGTCATTTATTTATACGTGGAGCAAGATCTTAGTTAGGTCGGCTTTTGTTTAATTAACTTTTATTTATTTATTTCCTTTGAGCAAATTGACTTGTTGGAATAGAGTCGGCCCTATTTAGGAGCACGTTGAGTGTGGCGTGAGGTTTAGGAGGGCCATAAGAGATAGGGCCCAGCCCTACACGTTGAAGGAGGGGACAGCCCTTTGGGCGGATTCCAATGTTGCCTACGGCAATTGGAATCCACCTAATCCTTCCTAATTACAATCAACAGAACTGACTTCATGCATTTGGAGATGCAACTTTCCTCGGTTCATTTATATCTATTGCAGTGAGCATTCCGGCAGTGTGCAGTCTGGCAGTGAGCCACCCTTTTTGTAAACACCATATTACTAGTTAACACTCTTTGTGGTTTTTCCCATTTGGGTTTTCCACGTATAAAATCTGGTGTTCAATTTGTGGTTGTGTTATGTGTTTACTCACCATTTGCTATTTCATGTTAATGAGATTAATAGATGAGATTGATATAGCAGTAAAAGTTTTGAAAGAGTGGGAATACCGATCCCCCCCCCACCCTCCTCTCTGTATTCCGGTCCATTCAACCAATTCAACAGTCCAGTGGGGTTGGTTGTGCAATCTAATAAGAAATCTAAGGCAGATCCATTTAAGATGGAATTTATGTTGTTTCAAGATCCAAGCTTTGAAGAAAAACTCAAGAGAAACAGCAGATTACCGATCAGAGAGGCTCAAAGAGGTTCATTCTGATTAAGAAACTCAAGAACATTAAGGTTGAAGTTAAACAATAGAAAGGGATCATTTTGGAAATCTTTTACAGAAGAAGAGGTTATTTCAGAGAGGTTAAGTTTGTACAAGAAATCAATAATGGGACCTAGTTTGATAAAGGAATTTCAAGAAAAAGAAAAGGTTTTAATGTCAAAATTACAGGATTTTCTTAGGATGGAGGTAACCTATTGGATGCAGAAATTAAAAGTCAAATGGCTAAAAGAGGGCAATAGCAATGAATAAAAAAATCACATGTCAACTGCTGTGCAAAGGAATATAAACAGAATTGCTAAGATTGTTCTGCCTTTAGAAAAGGGGGTTAAAAAGAAGAAAGATATTAGGAAGGAAGAATTTCCTTATTTAAGGATTTGTTAACAGTTGATTATCTATCAGATAAAAGAATCCAACGAGTGCTAATCAGTACTATTCCTAAGATTATTTCTGAAGAAGAAAAATAATAATCTTATGCAACCAGTTTCATAAGAAGAGGCAAAAGTCAATGAGTGCTCTAGGAGTAGATAAGGCTGCTCAGGCTTATGGATTCCATGAAGGTTCTTTTTTTCAAAAATATTGGCATATTGCAGGTAAAGATGTTTGGGAAGTGATTGATGAATGTCAAAGCAAGAAATCTACATTGAAGAAATGGAACTCAAACATTTCTGGCATTACTATTGAAAAAGGAAAATTCTGAGTACTTTAATGTCTCTAGGCCAATTGCACTTTCTGATACCATATATAAAATGCTAACAAACGTGTTTTCTCTAAGGCTGAAGTGGTATTTGGAGTTAGTTATTTCAAAAGAGCAAGGAGGGTTTGTGATGGATAAACAAATTTTGGATGAAGTCATCACTTCTCATGAAACCATTTGTCCTCAACCCACAAGAAGAAAGCAAGATAAATAAGCTTGATTTCAATAAGGCATATCACAGGAATATGTAGCAATGTAATGCTAGTGCTGACAACAAGGGCAAGGAACCAGTACTTCATTCTAGATCTGAAATATCAAAATCCTCCTACATTCTGGTTAAATTCAATACTGGATATTACAGGGGCAAATCTAGCCCCATGCCCGAAGCTAACAATTTGGAGAAAGAATTCTGGATGAGACTTATTCAAATGCTAGAAATATGTTATTGGTCTACGGAATCAATTGACAACTTTCTTTGACTGGATGAAGGAGTAGATAATGGAGCACAAGCAGTTATTGTTGAGAAGCTTATAGCAGACTTGGGAGCTACCAGCGCCCAGACATATTATCGTACTGCAACAGAGTCACTGAGCAATAAAGAGCTCGGTAGCTGGGCATCGTTACACTGTTCTTTTGCTCAAGGATTTAAAGGAAACGAAGAAGAAAATTCCAACCTTCTGTTCAAACAACTAGTAATTCAAATGCTGGTGCTAAGAAACTGGCAAGAATTTGGCGAGTAATTTTTCTTCAATTCTATTAGATATATGTATAGCAGCTACCATCAGTAGCTGGTTATGTACTAGTTGGGCTCAATTTTGTTAAATCGTAGTCATTTCCAGTTGCTCTATATTTGGAAATTTAAAACTTGAAACTTTCGCAAACCAAATTGCATACTAGTGATACTGATTGATCTGGCATTGTGGAGTGAAATGAAAATCCTTTAGTAGTGTGGGGTGCAAAGTACTGATAAACAAAATTGAATTTTTTCTCTTCTTCAAATATTTTTAGCTTTTTTGAATAAGCTTCTTGGCTTCCACAACTCCCCTTTAGCGTCTCATGTTTTTAAAGAGCTAATTTGGCAATCCTAGAATATTTACTTCACGATGGATTACAATCCCAAACGGTGATGCAAACAAAACATACAATTTTTTGCCCATAGACTTTTCTTACTCACTTGCATGGGCTATAAAACCTCATGTCCATAAGGAAAGATAGAAGTAAAAGTGAGGAGGGAGGAGACCTGGAGAGCGCGGCGGTCCATAAGCAAGTTTCTCAAGCGATTGATGGAATGAAAAATATCGCCCCTGCCAACTGGTCTCCCTTCGCCCATCCAACTCTGGAATGCCAGCGAAACGGATTTCGTAGGCACCCTCTCCAACCGTGAAGAGAGGCTGTTCCCTTTCTCTTTCTCCTTCTCTTCTTCATCTGGAAGGCCTCTTCCGCAGACCACTGTTGAACTATGAAAAGGGATTCGTAACTCTGTTGAAAGGGTAGACGAGGAAAGCCACCAGTATCGTTTCGTTTTAACCCAAATGCTGTGGATCTGTGGGCGCAACATTCTGTGCGGCACCTATTTTGTATTTTCTTTTCACAGCCCAAAAGTTTGGCCTTCAACATTTTCTTTTCATCGTATGCCAGATTTATTATCTGAAAAATTTATTATCTATAGCCTTTTACCTTACAAACCAGTAGAGGGTATATGCAAAGTTGTTATATGAGAGCGGTCATGATAAACAAGATGGTAATCAATGTCAATATTTAACCTTTTACCAGTGAAGATATCAAACACGGCATAAGGAGGGTTGTTGCGAAAGACACAGTTGCAAGCATAATATCTTAAATGGGGTACTACGTATCAATCGCATCTTCAACAATGTCATTCAAGAGAGTTACCATAAAATTGGACAACCAGTAAAGTGATTTTTTTTACAAAAGCGGTGATCTAAACAATTCATCAAATTACCCCATTATTATGGTCAACCTTTTTTTGGGAAGTTGTTTGAAAGCATGATTGACCGAAGGATTAGTAACTCAAAAAAATAAGAAGGAAAAGAGCCAAAGGACAGGTTGGTTTTAGACCAAAACTTTCTACTATAAATCATGGTGTTACACTTAGGTTCTTGGTTGAAAAAATATGGAATACTCAAGCGGGCAAGGCTTGTTGCTACTTTGTAGACTTTAGAAAAGTCTTTAATTCAGTATCATGGGATAATCTATGAAATAGGATAGAAGAATTGGGAGTTTCAAATATGCTTAGGATTACAGTACATAGGCTATATTAGTGGGTCAAGGCTAAAATCAAAACCTCAAAGGGAATGTCAGAATGTTTTGGCAGTGATATTGGTGTCAAACAAAGTTGTTGGCTTTCCCCAACATTGTTTGAGTTGTATATTGATAAGTTAGAAGAATGGCTAAACAATACTAGTAGAGGGGTTCAGTTGACTAATTATGTAATAAAGCTACTTCTATATGCAAATGATCTCATCTTAATTGCTAAATCTACAAAGGGTCTGAGAGATCACCTAAAGACGCTTGAAGCCTTTTGTCAAGAAGTAGGGATGCAAGTGAATATTAGCAAGACCAAATTTATGATCTTCTCTTTTAGAAGAAATAAAAAGACACAAGATGATTTTCTTTTTGAAAGCAGACTGTTGGAAGTGGTGAATGAGTACAAATATCTTGGACTCGATTTTCACAACAAGCTTAACTGGGAAATGTGTAGAGCAAAAAGAATTCGAGGTGGATGGAAAGCATTGTACTCGCTACAAAATAGGTGTACAAATGTAGAACTTTGGGATTGGAAAAGCAAGAGAATGTTTTTTGGTCTACTGGTCACTCCAATGATTCTATATGGATGTGAAATTTGGGGCAGTAGTATGTCAGATCAGAAATTGAGACAACTGGAAAGAATTCAAAAACATCTAATCATAAGTAGTTTCAAAATTAAAATTGTTGTTTCATATGAGATTCTATTGGCGAAAACCGGCACCTATCTCTTGGAAGCTTTAGTGATGGTTCGTTTGGTAAGTTATCTAAAGAAGACTCAAAATATGGAAAAGCATTGCTAACCTAAGTTGATTATGGAGGAAAGACTAGATAGAAGGAAGAACACATGGATAGAACAAAATGGCAAATGGATGAAAAAATAGGACATGAGTATACAAGAATGCCCAAACACCAATGAAGAAATAAATAAAAATGTGAAGGAAAAATTCAGGAGCAGGTTATAGACAAATATAAGATGGATGTAAAAAAGTCTATTATATCATAGAATTAAGCCCCACGGGAGATCATGAAAAAAAAGCCTATGTAGAACCAAATATTAAATGGAAAGCAAAAATACTAATGGCTCGGTTAAGAACTATCTCTCATCACTTGAGGTGTGAAATAGGTAGATGGATGATGCCTAAAGAAGAGTTGGAAAAGAGGATATGCTTATTTTGCAACATAGGAGCAGTAGAGATGGAGCAACATTTTGTTTTGAAGTGCCCAACATACAGTGACATCCTGGCCATTTATGAAGACATTTTGAAAATGGACAATTTAAACACTTTAATTGAAGAAACAAAATTTGAAAAAATAGCAAATTTGTTGATTAAAATTCACTGCAGAAGAGTAGATCTTGAGAAGAGGTTACATGCAGATTAAGGACGTGATACCCTAATTTTGTGGGGTGTGCACTGTCTGTGGGTCCCATAGGCTACTTTGGCCTCATGGGCATTATTAAAATCCTTCATTTCATCATTCCAATGATGGATATTTGTACCTCTAGCTTTTCTTTTATTCTCTTGCAGTTCTTTAATTCAATCATCTTTCTATTTAAAATGATGATGAGTTCTCAAGTTCTCTCAACTTTTGAAGCTAATGGATATTTGTACCTCTCTAGCTTTTCTTTTATTCTCTTGTCGTTCTTTAATTCAATCATTTTTCTATTTAAAATGATGATGAGTTCTGTCAACTTATGAAGCTAAGAACCAGCTGAGAGGATATTTACATATTTGTCTATAATGGTAGGCATCGCACTTCATAATGTAAGTGTTTTTCTCAAATTTGACTGTCCAAAAGTGTAAAAATGCACACCTTTTCTTCCCATGCATTTTATGACCTTTTCCTCCCTCTTGTTTCACATCAAAGTCGATGAGAGTTAGTCCTTAATTGAGCAATAAGAATTTTGGCTCTCCAAGGAATATTAGCCTATGTGTACACATTTTGATGAAGATCACATGTAGAATTGAACTCCTCAATATAATATTTCTTCTTTCTACCTAATACTTTTCCTATGTACACTTGTTGAACTTATTCATAACATAAGCCTTTATCTCTTTGTTATTCATGGGGAAAGCATTCAAGTAGATATTTCATTTATTCATCCATTTGTCATTTTGTCTCATCCAAGTCTTTTTTCTCTTGGTCAAGTTGTCATTGAAAACAACTTTAGGCCATCTACCTACTTCCATTTGTTCTTTTTTTTTTAAATATCTTATGAGACACATTGTAGCAATTGCTTTAATAGGAGTTGCCCCCATTTTCGCTCAGCATAATATTATAGGTAAGCAAACATTTTATTTTGAACTTGGTTGTGATCAAATGCTTTTGGATTTTCTTAATTTGTTTCCACTTTGAGTATGAAGTGTCACTAGCCCACAATTCACACCCATAGAGCACTATCGGGAGCACTAAAAGCTCAAAAAGCATCTATGAAGTTTTCCAATACCATAGTTTGCCTCTCTACATCTATTTTCAGTAGCATATAACATTTTCCATTCTATCAAAGTTCTATTCTTTTTACAAATGCTCCCAACTAGGCTTGTTAAAGTCAATCCTGAGGTAATTGTACTTAGTAACTTCTTCAAGAAAGTTGCCTCTAATATAGAATTTATGTTGGCTTAAATGCTTTCTTCTATTGGATAAAATAATGAATTTAATCTTTTTGATATTAACTTGCATCCCCACTACAGTACAAAAATGTTCAAGGGCATATAAGTGCTCTTGTGCAACCCATGAGCCAATTTAGCAATCAGAATAAGATCATCAACACAAAGAATAAGTTTTATCACAAACTCTCCCAAATGAATACCATATTCACCTTACAAATTTAACCATTCTTCAAGTTTTTCAATATATAAACCAAAAAGAGTAGAGGATAAGGGGCACCCTTGCTTGACCCTAATGTTGCTCCTAAATCTTTTTGAAATGTTTGCTGAAATTTTGATTTTGACATTAACCTCTTCATAAAGTCTATGGATAGTTTCTCTAAGTCGTATATGAATCTGATATTTCTCAATTCTATGAGATAGCTTGTTTTTAAGGACTGTGTTGAAAGCCTTTTTGAGATCAACAAAATAATAAAAAATGTGTTCCCCTTTCTCTCAAATGTTTTCAATTATGCGTCTCAAAGTAATTGGATAAACAATCATAGAGTGTGTAGGCTTGAAACTTGCTTGTCCTTTTGTACACTTTTCTTTTTCTTTTTCCCACTTGTTGATTCTATTTTATGTGTACTATAGTAAATTGTATCCCTTTACAATCTCACACTCACATTGGACCCACCTTGGTGGTTGTGCCTAAAATATACTTGGTTCATCTATGATTATGCTCAGTTTGGGGACCATTTACAGTATCTTGGTTCAATCCCCTACTTACAACCTTTTTAATGGCTTGAACTGCTAAGACTGGGGCACTCAATTCCCTTGTCTTGGACTAGAGCACCCAATCCCCCTATCTAGGACTAGAGCATCCAATGCCCATGTTCTAGACTAGGGTATGCAATGCCCCTATTCAAGTAGTTTGGCCCAAAATTTTGAATTAAGGATGTTGATTTTGCAAGTAGTGGGGAATCGATCTCCAGTGTCGACCTTCCCCAAAAATTAAATTTGAAAAGGTGTAAGTTGCATAAATACAACTCCCTCTCATTTGAACTCTGACAATCATCTGTCATCCTATGAGCATTCAATCAAGCATAATAAAGGCAATTGAACATATATTTGCAATCAAAGAGTCTAGCATTCAAGTCTACATCTTTATTTCAACAATCATGAGTCTACATCTTTATTTCAACAATCATGAGCAATTATGATGTATTCCTCTATGATGAAGTCATGCATTAAGATCATTCTAGAAACATCAATTCTTGTTTGACACTTCAAGCCAAGGGCTTCATATCTAAGGTAACATTTGTCATTTCAAGCATTTCCATTAAGATTACCGTATATGCCCTTTATGAGGATAATCTCTCTTTTCATCAAACATTGTAGTGGAGTTTGATACACCAACATGGGGTTTGACTTATGTAAGCCCCTATATAACACGATATTTTTCCCCTTTTTTGTGTGTGCAGGTTCAAATCTGACAATAAATAGTGCTACTTGAAGTGTGCCCAGTAGATAGTGACAAATGATCCTAAAATTCGAACAAGAAGAAACACTTAGACTAGGGCACCCTCCAATTGCGTCTGGCACTTTTGGGCTATATTTTAGAGAGATGGATCTACAAGACCTCCTCATTAGGAATCTAGAACTTTCTGTGTGCACAAATACCCTCAAACTGGGATGCCCTCCAATCGTGTCTAACATTTTTTAGCCCAGATTGTAGCTACAGGTTCCTATCTCCCATTTCAAGATTTGAGTTTGAGCTATAGTGTTGGCTTTATGTTTTTATTTCTTGTTATTGTTGAAAGTCATCAATTTCTTATCATTTGACCTAGATCTTAAACATTCAATTTATAATCTCAATTCCATTCCATCTCAACAAGGGAACAATCATATCACAAGTGTTCAACTCTCCTATTAGGACTGAAGTTGAATCTTGTCTATTGTTCTCCAATGATATGCCAAATAGAAAAATGAGATCTTAGTTTACATTCCTAGGCTAGGATCTCATTTCCAACATATCATTTTTTGTGAGCCCAACATATCTTATACTTGCATAACTTTTTATTTTCATTTTAAAATCAGATTTATTTGCATGAATTTTTTAAATTTAGATGCAATTAATTCTGAAATTTATTACTTGTGTGCTTACATTCATAAATTAATCACAATATTGTTATCTCATATTTCTTAATTAAGTGGTTAATTGATTATAACAATGCTATATCACATAATTTAATCAGTTGCATTATTGTTATCATTCATATCACTTGATTAATTGGTTGCATCTTTGTTATTTCAATTTACACTTTTGAAATAAATTTTGTGAGATAAATAAAGACATTAAATACATAAACTAATTTCCCTACCTTTGCCTCTAGTTTTCCATTATTTCTTTTTTAGAACAAGTGTGTGTTTTGGGAGCCTGTTAATGGGCCTAAAAGGGTTTATCCTTTACATACTGAAGGTAGGATTACAAAAAGGTCTTCGCCAGAACAATATTGGATCAAAGTAAACTTTGATGGTGTTGCAAAAGGGAATTCAAGACCAGCAGGCATAGGTTGTGTGGCAAAAGATGGTAGGGGACGAACAATTGCTTATTTTAGTGAAAGATTAGGTTGGGGCACCAACAATGAAGTGAAAGCACATGTTGCCTTACTCCCTATTTGTATGGCTAGAAAGTTGAATATGAACAATCTAAATCTTGAAGGAGATTCACAATAGACAAAATCATCTAGATCATTACCCAACTATTATATCTAATTTCAATAAATTTAAAGTCTCCCATGTTCTCTAAGAAGGTAATACAGATACCAACTCCCAAGACAACTGGGCATTTTCCCTCCAAGTTGGTGAAGTTAAATGGTCCTCAATGAACTCTGACATGTCACGGGGTGTGGGATAAGCAACTAGAGATTTTTAATGTGAATGGATAATAATTATTTGTTATGGGAGAAGTTTGATGATAGCCGGCACAGGTCGAATTTAATGAAGGTTATGGATCATCCAAGCTATATGCATTTATTATTAGGAATGCTTGGGTGGATTCAAGCTTACTTGGGAAAATGAAAGGAATCTCTCTACATGTGAAAGGATGAGTGGGGAAGATCATTGTCGAGCTGCAAACCATAATGCACATGGACTGGTTGAGGTGGAGACGAGAGAAAGTGTGTCCAAGGAAAATTGTTTGTGGGTGGTTGGCGGATATGATTTCTCTGCGAGAGTATCTCTAGGATGTATATTTCCTACATGCAAAAAAGCACATTTCTAATTTCAACGGTTATATCGTACAATCATAGTGAAGAGTTGGCGTGCGAAGTAGTAGATGAATTTATTGCATGGCAGGGGATAGATAGACAATAGATTTAATTTCTAAGGTGGATGAAGAGTAGGGCATTGTCAATTTGGTGCTAAGTTAAGGAAGTGTTCCAATGAAGTTTTTCTCATTTGGTGAGTGTTAGAGGGTGGCACGATGTAGGCTAATTTATCTCTTCAGACCACTAAACCCATGGTGGCTTTCTGGGGAAGAATCTCAAATGAACGCCTATCCCATGTCTTCAAATTCTCAAAGGTGACCTTCCTAACAAGGGTGAAAATCATCTTGGGTGATGAATATCTGAAAGACAAATTTCGATATCAAACTAACATCAATATCGCATTTTTTTTGGCTTGGTGTCTTGAGTTTGAATCGAAGGAGCCGGTGTTTTGGCTAATGCATTCATATGTGAAGGATGACTAGTGTTGGGGGTTGGTGAATCTAATAGGGATGGCACGTCAAGGAGAAGGTTTTGTTTGTCCTGGTGGATATTGGATCCATGTCAAGGAATTCATTCCACCTCTGTGACCCTTCTTGTTGTGGATTGCAAACAGAAATAAAGAAGTTAGATGGGCTTAAGCCCAAATCGGCCTACAAGGTGTAAAGCAGTTCCCTAAAGTTAGGGAAGCCCAATTGGTGAGGGAGGAAGTTGAAAAGTGGCTTCCAAGAGAATCCAACTAGGATTAGACAAAGTTTTCCATAACTCCCAAAAAGAAGCGAGGCAGGCCAATTGGTTCCTTCAGTTTGAAATGACAACGTTGTCTATTGGAAGTGTTAGTTGAAAATTTTGCAAACTAGGGAAGTTTCCAAAATTGTGGTTTCAGCCATAGTACGTGAGATTAAATCTCTCCTAATTTATAAGGGAAGGCTCCCCCTTTTGTTTACTACTCTCTTGATCTAGAATACAATACACACTATTATTTATAGTCTAAACATGGGTGGTACATTATTTTATTCTCTCTTTAGAATAGATGTTATTCTCTCCTCTTTTTTCAGAAGAGAATTTACAATCTTGAGAAGTAATGATTCATAAAAATTCAATGTTATACAAAAATAAATTAAAATATGTGAATGAATATACAACTAAAGAAGCAAAGTTTCCATGAAGGTGCAAAGTCCTTTGTTGCTTCTCTGAGACGGGAAAATAGTGTTCAAGCTCAAAGTCTTGCAACCACTATGATCCTATCAACCTCTTACAAATAACTTCTGTAGCCCACAATATTTTCTCGAAATAACAAGATGAAGCTCATAGTATTCAAAATGTTATCTCTTTCACTAATTCCTAATTCTATTAACAAGGGCTAAAATATGACACAAAGTTCACAAACCAACAATTGTTTCTACTCTTTAACAATATCTCCTCAACTACACCTTTACTTAGAAAAAAAAAAGAATTTACAACAAGAATGACATAAGAACACAGTCAACCATAAATCACAATGATTCCAACACAAAGTTTGAGTGACAAATCTTTCTTCTTATTTGATCAAGTTTGAAAAATAACAATAGGAACACAAAGTTTCACTTTTGCTCTTCACTTTGGCAAAGTTTTGTTGCATATAGATCAAAGATTCTATATCCTAGCTCCATATTACAAAGAGCAACCTAATATATATAGGTGAGGTGCAATGGAATAATCTATAAAAACTATGACTAAATCAAAGAAGATTCCTATTTGACTTAGAATTCATCCATGTTCTAGATGCAAAAACATGTATGCAAAATGACACTTGACTAGAGATGCATAAAAATGACTAAGTGCTTGGAGCCTCATCTTGTTCATCTTTGTCTCCGTTTTTCTTCAAGAAATCTTCATATTGTCGCAAGGTAGCTTGTATTTCATAGTCATCTGGTCCCAATGTGTTGAATCTATCATCTGGAGTGGAGTTGCAGAAATGGATTTGAAGAATCCCCGAAGTTGGACAAAAACAACTAGAAATTGCCAATTAAGGTTTAAGAAGTGCATTTTGGACTTATAAGTCTAAGTTTCACTTGGGGAGGGTCAACAATAATATAAGTGCATATCATACATAAGTTCAAATGCACTTATGCAAAAGAGAGGAAAGAAATTGTGTTTGGTGCAAATCAAGGTTATAACTCTTTACACCTAAGAAAGAATCATGGTGCAAGTCAGAGTTACAATCCTGATTTGTACCAACTCTTAGCACTTGTAAAAAACGCAAAAGGAAAATTGTTTGGCTTAGTGTTATAACCCCAACATACACCGTGATGAGGAGACTCGATGTAGATCAAGGTTACATACCTTCTATACATTGTTGGGTAAGGCCTCGGTGTAGGTCGGGGTTATAGCCCCAACAAGCACCGTTTTGGGAGGACTCGGTGTAGGTAGGGGTTACGACCCCGATCTACACCAAAATGGGCAGACTTGGTGTAGGTCAGGGTTGTAACCCCACCTTGCACCAAAATGGGAGGACTTGGTGTAAGTTGGGATTAAAACCTCGACTTGCACCAAAAACAGGACTTGGTTATGAAGTGGTGTAAATCGAGGTTACAAACCCAATTTGCACCGAACCTTAAAATTTTGAAAGGGAAGTGTAATTCAAGGTTACAAATCCAATTTACACCAAAACATAAAAACTAACTTAAAATTCCCAAAAATATTAGAACCTCTGAATCGAGAATTGAGGGTCCTAAATCATGCATGAGGGAGAATGAAGAATACCTCGAAAAACATTCTTAGATCACATGAGCTACAAATTAGACAAATTTTGTAGGGGTTGTTAGCATTCCCCAAAAATCATATGATTTTTATGCATAAAATTTTGAAAATCTTAATTATTTTCTCATTGTTGTCCATTAAACCCTTCACATTCAATTGCTTCCTACTTGTGCTCACTAAATCATTAGATACTTAACCAATATGAGACTTATTTTGCCACTACTATCTATTGAATATTACAATCAATTCCTGAAAAAAATTCAATACAATGTGTTTTCTAGCTAATAAGTCTCACAATGAAACTAGTAAAATTCATGGTAGCATCCTAAAGAAACAAGAGGGAGAACATTATACTTCTCTTTGTGTGAAAGACCCTATTTTGGCAACGTACATTGAACTCTATGATGACAAGACACCATTTCGAAGTAGCAAGAAACACAGGCAAAGTGAAAATAACCCTCTCTAAAAAGTTAAGTTACACCAAAAAGCCTCTTCATCGATGTAACTCCCTTCAAGTCTCACTAAAAACATAAGTGTCAGTGTAACATAGCTATTATGCCAAGTGTGAAAATATCTTGTCAAAAGCATGTGCTACACCAATAAGAAACATGTCATAGTAAGGTGCTTAAGCTACACCGAAGTTTGACTATATATGCTCGTGGGAGTCCAACATGGAAGACAAGATATTAGAGAAGCTCACTACCCATCATTACCGAAATCACTAGTTTTTGGTATAGTAACAGAAGTCTGTCAAGCTCAAAAGTGCTTTACCTAAATGGGGTGTTATGATGAAAGCCTAGTGGGTCCCACGATTATAGAAGGAAGCTAAAGTAATCTACTGACAAAGCCTATAAGTGATATTGTCGAATTACTTGTTTTGACATAACTATTAGGATCGCTAAGGAGTAAGATGGTTACACCGAAAGTCGGGGTTACATCAATGTAAGGGATGTCAGAGAAGTTGGTAAGTGCTACACCAACAAAAATTGGTTTTCGTTATACTTGTGAACAATGGGGAAGGCTAAAATAATTTCACCGAAAAATGTTACTTACACTGAAAAGCCCAAGTGGCGATGTAATAATCCATGAGATCTCTCGACATTAATGTTGCACCAATTTGAAGTCATATCACACAAAATTTTGAATTCAAGTATTAATGATTGTTCTGCAACTACTTCTAAAATGACACAAACTCTTTGGCTTGGATTTAAAAGGGCAATCTCGCACACATTTGATCAGTATAAGAAATATTGAAGGTTACTAAAAGTGAAGGCAAGAGAAAGGGTGAGCAAGAAGCAAGAAGAGATTCAGAATCAGTGCCTCAATTCCAAGTAAGTGCTTGATTCTAAAAAGTACCTTGTCGATTCAATTGTCTATCTCCATTACAATGGAAGGTTACTCCAAAAAACCTAGGGCTAGAAAATAGAAAGAAAAGGATACCAAAGTAGAAATCCCTTAGGAGAGTGAGCTGAAAAAAATAGAAAAGGGAAGGGAGACATTTGAATCAGGACTTAATGGACCAATTCCCAGATTCTAGCCCTAAATCTGAAAGGTCTTCCTAGTTGAAATCAGATGTGTTAGGAGATAGATATTAATATTTGGGGGACATATGGACACCAATGAAAGGATACGAATTGGTATTATATCATTATACAAAGAGAAACAGGGTAGAGCCCATATGCAACCCATGGGTCTACAATATAGGGAAATTGGTAGTTCCTAATGTCTTTGTGAGTGTTAACTTGATAATTTTGCCGGCTAAAAACTATGATCCTAAAACCAAGATAATTTGTGACTTTGTTGGGAAACTACTAGTACCTATAACTAGGGATTTCATGTCCAGTGTGTTTGATCTAGACTTAACCCTATATCAACCAATCGATGTCACACTCTTAGAAAATGAGTACTCCAAGCTTACAGATGTATACAAGAGATGGAGATTGCCAGCTCACAGACCAAAGGATGGAAACAACTTTAGGATATTTGAATAAAATGATGAGCCTCCATATGATTTATATTTCTTTGAAGAATATTTTAGGTATACTTATTACTCCATTTGTTAGATTATGGGAATTGAGGTCGGTATTCTGATGGATATGGCACCCATGATATTGGTTGCGGATGTGCAAACACATGATGCTCGACCTTTTGATTATGTGTCATGGATGGTATATTAGATAAACCATGGGTTAGAGAGAATCAAGAATAACCCTGACGAAATTCATTTTAGACATTATTCTGTGTTGATGCATATGCTTCTATGTGTTAGGCAAGAAATGAGTCTATGGGCTAACAATCTTAGAGTCATAAAATATGACAGACATGAAATGAGGAAATCGGTGCAAATGTGGACTAACATATGGGATCAGAGGTGTCCATGGTCCCAATACCTGTGTTTTGAGGAATATTTTGTCAAGCCTTTGTGTCAACTTCTGGGTCATTCATGTAATTACATTTTAACTCCGAAAATTAAAAAGTTTCTCAGGCCCAAAGAATATGATGAGTGACAATTGGTCAATCACAACTGAGAAGACTGATATGCTTTCAAGGATTATATAAAGATCAGAGTATATGGATTTGAGGGTGGCCCTCTGCTACTCCCAAGAATGGTGCCATAAAAAATTGCTTACCTAAAGATTGTGAGGCAACTAGCCAAAGCAAGCTCTACACATTTAGGAACACATGGGAAATAGTCCCTCATGCTTGGATACTTGTGCTTTGGAGAATTTACTTTTTCTACTAAAGGATATAATCTCATTAAAAACAAATTGTCTTATTATGGCCTAACACAAGATGAACCTAGGGTTGGCATCGATCCTGAAGGATTCATTAGTTCAACTAAGCAATCACAAAAATGCACTCTTATGAGCATGTGCCACTTGAATAAAAATATTTAATCAGAAACTTGGGTGAGGTGAAGGCTATTGACGAATTGGAAGCTTATGATAAGGTCACTAGGGCTAAAGAATGGAGAAAGAACCACAACTTGCTAAAATCTAATCCTTATTTAGACATCCAGGACCATATCGCTCGCATTAATGAAAAAATTGCTCATTTAGATGAAATAGTTGAAGGAATCCCTCCAAGTGTTCTAGACAAAGATGCAAAGAGACCTCTAGGAAGAAGTATACAAGTTTTGACACCTCTTATGCAGTTATCACTACAACCTATTCCCACAGTACAGAGGACATCCGGGAGCATGACCCACCTCATGTTCCAAGAGAAGAAGAGATTGCAGTAGAGGACACATGCGATAGGGAGGACATTAGGCAACTTGTTGGTGAGAAGTTTATTTCGGATGATGAATTTGTCCACTCATAGGAATTAAAAATATTTTACTATAAATATAGGGGGAAAATACTTAGACAACAGGTTGGTGAGGTCGCATAGGAAAATGAAAGTGAATTGCTTGAGAAGTTGCAACAAGATGTTGATAATGAGATTGCCACCATCACCCCCATCAAAGGAAGACAACTCCTATATGATTTTGGTGTACTTATTGTGCCAGGGTGGGATATGAGTCCGGCCATTCTATTTGATAGTTTTGTAAAAAGGCAATGATAACCAAAAGAAAATATTGCCACAAGATATTGACATGATTTACTCAGGTTCGGGTTTTCATCTAGACAAGATGACATTATTGCAATGGGCCTTATATCCTAGAAACAAAATGCCAACTTTATTAGGAGCTGACAAAGTATTTGGTTATATTATGGTGCAAAAATTTAAGGAGATAGATTTGATGGACACTGTAGTCTTGAATGTAAATGTAGCACAATTCAACAAAGCACACATGAAACATGTGGTCAAAGAAAGGGATGTTTATAAATCCAAAAATGAGAAGTCGAAAGAACTCAGGCTACCGTGTGAAGAAAGGTTGAAGGATATCATTGACAAGGAGGAGTTCTCATTTGAATGAGAACAACAGATTGTTTAATCCCTATAAGACACAAATTACTGGAGATATAAAGCTGAGAAGTTTGAGAAAAAGATAAAAAAGATGGAAGAACAGAGGAAGAAAACTACATATGATATGATGTCAGAATCGCTCACTCACTGATTCAATGAAATGATGGCACATGTAAATGATTATTGGATCACAAATGCAGGCACATACCAAATTTTTAAGGAGAATGTCAGGGTTACAAAGAGACTAACTGAGAAAGTGGATAAATTGAGGGATCTTGTTTCATCCAAAATCTCGAAAGAAGCAAAAAGATTGTTGAAGAAGTATCGAGAATACCATGAAGAGATTGAAGAGGACATGGTTCAGTTGGATAAGGAGGGTGTTGAAAGATTACATGTTGTCTTAGGAGAAGAAGATGGATCACTTATACCTCAGGAGCAATGGAGAGATGGGTTATCAGATGAGCTTCCTAAAGCATTGGACAAAATCAATGATGAAGATAGGATCCTAGATAACATGAAGACCATAATGAACTGGTTCTATTGGAAGGAATTTTCTATGAGACAGTTTGTCTCAAATATTCATACTTATAAAGACCAGGATTGCATAGATCGTCTAGGAGTAGTTAATTTTTTTCTTTTAAGGGATTAGCAAACTTGTTTAAGTGATTAAGTTATGTAGTGATTATGGCCATTTACCAAAAGACATGTTGTTTTAAAACTTTAAGGTCTATCCTTATAAAAGGGAGATCATCTTGATGTAAAATACAATTATAATTATTCTGTATAAGCAATATAGACTAGCATGCTTTTATTTCCTATCTTGTGTTAAAGATTATTGTGTGTAATTTTTCAATTCGAGCTTGTTATTTTGATGCTAAGAAATCAAAGGTTGTTTAAGCTCTTTCTACATAATGTGGTTGTTTTATTATTTTCAGTCTGCTACATTCTTGTTTGGAATGAACAAGTTAAATTATTCTTGGGTTGATTACTATGTAAGCCTCTTTCTAGGAAAGATTAAAATTGCCTATATAGTAATTGTCTTGATGAAATTTAATCACTAAGTGTGGAAGGATTAACAACAAATGGTATATTTTTAAAAATGTACAATAAGGAGAATATAGGGAAATAAATTCATAAGACTCTGAATCCAATAGGTGAAGAAGGCACTGGTCAGAATCATACATTTATAATCTCAAAATTTCAGTTAATAACATTTCATTTTTCAGTTTCATAGAAGTAGAAGTAAGGGAAAAGGTATCAGGTCATATCAAATCTCTATGCCAATTTGAGATTGACCTAAAGACAATTTTGCAATCATAAATCTACCTAATTATCATAGGATAAAGATACTTGGTAATAAGGTATACCCACCTAAGTTTAGCAGAGCCTGAAGAGTAGGGAATCACAATCATGTTGATTTATTCTGTCAATTGGCCAGAGTTGAATGTTGAAACTGAGTATAAGGCTTGGCATACCTTTAGGGTTTAGCAACCTGCAATTTTGAGCTCCAAGAGGGGTTATCCTATTTTCGTGAGTTAGCCAAAAACAAGGACAACAACTGGCTCTAAGTGCCTTTATCATCCATTGGGCTATGGATTCAAGAAACAAAAGACATAAATGAGAAAAAGGATGGCACGACTTAACTAAAAACAACTTACTGAAACACAACTCAACTTTGTACAACTGCACTTATTGGAAAGGAAAACTAACCTAACCTAAAGACTAACCTGTATATGGTGAAAATGGATAACAATATTAACGATATTGAAAGGCTGAATGAATTCAACCACAAAACCCTAGCCTAACAACAACAAAGATCCACCATAACATATGAAGATTACCTAAGACAATGCAAATCAAATGAAATCACAAAGATTATACCATCACATGTCCAATAGAGTTTTAATCTCCATTCTTCCTATCTCCATTGATCTTGCTTGATATATTTGCTCTCAGATTTTATGTGCACAAGAGCTCAACAAAGAATGAAATGTGGTTGCAAGTAGGATCACATATGCTCAAAAGCGTAGTGTAGTCAATTGATCAAGTAGTTAGGGTTATTAGGATGATTGATTAGAATGATTGATTAGGGTTTGATAATGAGGGAAGCATCTCCTTATATAGAAGACACTATATGAAATGGAGGGATAAGATTGAGAGGTGTAAAAGGAGGTCGGCTATGATTAGAGGGTAGGTAAAAGAAATAATAAAATAATGAAAGGGGTAGGTAGTGTATGAATTAAGAGATGAATGACATGTGTCATGGGTAGAAAAGGCTAATGAATTAATTAAATAAATAAAGATTCATTTAATTAATAGTAGAAGTGGGATCAATTAAATAAATAAAATATTTATTTAATTTAGGAAAGGGATAATTTAAATAAATAAATGTATTTATTTAAATGAGAAATAAGGCTAGAAGAGGATAAATGAATTAATTAAATAAATAAAGATTTATTTAATTAATAGAAGAATTAAGCTTAGATAATTAAATAAATAAAATGTTTATTTAATTAGACATGACAATTTTAGGTGTCTACATTTTGCCCCTCTTTGAGACAATGCGGCTTGTCGCGTTGTTTCAAAGAAGATAAGATGAACTGATATAGAGTTGCCCCAAGATGGGAATGATATGCCCCCTCAAGAGATTGGATGAAAATGTCTGAAAAGATTGCAGACAATCTCTCGATAAAAAAGAGAGGCTAGAATGGACTAATCGGATAAAGTGACAGAGTCATGGGATAATGAGGATTGACTCGGGAGACGAGGGCTAGGGCTAGGGTAGTCTATAAGATAGACCACGAGGGGAAAACATCCTCATTGTCATCTACACCTCCAAGAGATTAGAGTGCAGAGAGAGAAAAGAGCTGCAACAGTCAGCAGCGATGGCAATGGCTCACAGATTCGATTGCGTTCGTCGATTCCAGAGGCCAGCAGAGGCATGAGAGCCAGTAAGTACCACAAAACCTCCTCGTACTTTGTTGCATTTATTGTTGTCATTAATGCATGCTAGGTAATGTAATAAATGCGCGTTTATGTTAGGAAAGCGCGTTTGTGTCCAAAAATGTGAATTTGTGTCTTTTAGGTCAAATCGGCAGTTCTGTGATGAACATACGCTATCGATTGGATAAGCTGCTGAGAGGATACACTCAAACAGGTCCTCTAGGGAAAACTAGGATAGCAAATAGGGCTAGGATTGACAATTATGTGATAGACCATACGTTGCCAATTAGGAAACTACTCAAGAGGATTCACTCAAGCAGATGCCCTAAGATAGGATAGATCAAGGCACTTTGTGGAACAGTGAGTACCAAGATATAATACTTTGTGATGAACAGTGAGTACCAAGATATAATACTTTGTGATGAACAAGGAGTACTAAAATATGAGCAGCACTTTGTGATGAACAGTGAGTGCCACACACGTAGTACTTTGTGATGAACAGGCAGTACTAAAATATGAGCAACACTTTGTGATGAATAGTGAGTGCATATGTGAGCAACACTTTGTGATGAACAAGGAGTGCTAAACACGTAGTACTTTGTGATGAACAGGGAGTACCACTAGGATAGAAGCAACACTTTGTGATGAACAGTGAGTGTCACTAGGACTGAGATGATTGATTTGTGTGACTGCAGGAGTATTTGCCTATGCTGGAGTCATGGGAGAGATTCCCATTGACTCAGAGGTTGCGACCTGAGCTAACATTTGAGGACCGAGCTGCTATTGAGGTTATGGGTCTGAGATACATTCTGTATGTGCTTGAGTTTTGGGTGAACATGGGATTGCTGACTGCACTGGCAGAGAGGTGGCACTCAGAGACATGTACATTTCATTTGCCGATGGGTGAGATGACAGTCACCCTGGAGGATGTATACAGGATTATGCGGATACCGATTGATGGGGAGTTGATACCCTACGATCGAGATGGAGACAGGGAGGCATTGAGACGAGTGTTTCAGGATCCAGGACTGGAGATGAGGGCTAGACACATGGCATGGGACACGATGATACAGACAGGATTAGCACTACCAGTAGTGGTAGGAGGAGCGATCAGTGGGTTCCTGTGTTTGGATAGGGCGACACAGGGGTTGGCTGCAGAGGACATGGGGGCCAGGAGAGATGATCTTGGGGCGGGTCCTTCTAGGGCTAAGACTTCGTCAAGGCCAACCGGCTCCGAGGGAGGGAATTCATCATAGTCGTAGAGGGCTCCCCAAGTATCAGTATTGTACCATTTTTGTATGATGATGTAGACACCTGCGGGTGATTGTAGCCATATGATTTTGACATCATTATATCATGACACTTTATATATATATATATATATATATATATATATATATATATATATATATATATATGAGATGATTCATCTTTGCGGCAACTATATTCATGTGTACCTATGTGATGAGATGTTCTTATGTGATGCTTATGATATGGATGCAAATATGTATATGATGAAATACAATATTTTTTTCTTTTATGTTTTTATATGTTATGCTAATGCAAATGTGAATGTATGAAATGCGGATGAATATGACAATGCAAATGTAAATTGTGCTAACAAGTGTTGTGTGCAGGATGTGATGCAATTGTGATATCTATATGTATGTATGAAATGCTTATTTGTGGTAATGCAGGTGCAACTACATGAAATGCAAATTTTTTTGGTGTGTCATTATACTCAGTCATGTGATAGCAGGCTATGCGGACTCGAGAAGGACGATGGAAGTCAATCAAGAAAGGGGGATGAAAGACAGAAGATATGAAAGTGAAAGAGCTTCTTGTGCGTTATCATCATTGAGCTTTATTATGGCAAGTAGGTTATGACAATCGAGGCATATGTTCGACCCAAAAAGTCATTGTACCTGTTTGCATGGAGATAAGACAGTCACAAACAAGGAATGCCCCAGTTCACACTAGACTCACAGTGTCCTCATATCCTTGGACAAGTCATAGCATTACTAAGAGACAATCCACAGATAACAAAAGAAAAATAGGTGACGATACCCCATCCTCGCCTTTCTAGTCAAAGACATCCTGGAGATAGAATCTCTAGCCAGAGACATCCTGAAAAAGCTAAAAGACATGTCACCAAAAAGATAAAATCAAAAGAAAACTAAGACTCGACACCAACATCCAATGTAGTCCTCAAGTTTAGTGTCTCTTGTCACTTGTATAAGTTTTATTTGATTGTGGTCACAATGTTTACTTTCACAAAAAGGATAGATAGCATGGAACCATATGTTGTCTGAGTCTGTTGAAAGATTTGATTTGTTGAAGCCCATTGTTGTTGCTGTGTCTCATCTGAAACTGACTGAATCCATGAAACTGATACTTTATTGCGGAGAAGATGAAACTTTATTGCAGATCTGTGATGCAAATGTTGCTTTATTGTGGATTGTGCGCGAATAGACTGAAGGAAGCTGGAAGAAACTGTACTCCTCGAAACATGTGATGTTCTCAGTTCCACACCCATCACTAGATGTAGGATTTGCCTTAGCCACAGATAGGATCTGATTTATTATGGATGGAAAGGGATGAAAAGAGAGGTTTATTATGAATGGCTAACCAATCTTGGGTAGATCAATAACAAGCCATGATGGGAATGGGTAAGTTTATTATGAACGAATAGGTTGTGAGTGTGTGCAAAGTGAAAGGATGAAAGTGAATCCTGAAGGAGGGAGGACCAATGTCTCTACACATGGCGCTGGTGACCCAGTTTTCACCATGGTACTTGCCAAGGGCACCATCGAAGTGGTTTTCACCGTTGGACGAAATTATTTCTCTTTACTTTTTTTGATTTTTCAATGTTTTTTGTGTCACAAGGCGCCTGTTTGCCAGATTTTCACCAAGTAACGATTTTTTATTTTTATAATTTTTTTTGTATTTTTGAATTTTTTTTATTTTTTATTTATTTTTGAATTAGGATACTCCAAAGAGCTATGTGTAAAACTTGTGAAGGTGCATGCTGTTGATAGGATCCTCCAAAGGTTCACCTTCTGTAGTTGAGAGCTGATATGCCCCAGATCCATATGCTGTTGTAATGATGTAAGGACCAAGCCAATTTGGTTCGAACTTGCCCTTCTTCTCTCTGTCTTGCTGATTTTTGGGGTTTTCTCTGAGAACCAAATCACCTACCTCAAATGTGCGAGGCTTGACTTTGTGATTGTAGCTACATTGTTCCTTGATTGAATGATGTGTAGCTCGAGTGACTATCTTCCTTGATGAAGGAATTGACATAGAATTACTAGTGTGTGGACTACATAAGCCCGTATGCATGTCACCTGAAGAAGTTTGGGCATTCCTAATAACAAATTCCTTCAAGGAAGCTCCATTAAAGGTCCATGATGTATCACCAGAAGGGAAAGGATGTGTGGAACAAGTGGATGAGTGATGTATATGGTGAAAATGGATAACAATAATAATGATATTGAAAGGCTAAATGAATTCAACCACAAAACCCTAGCCTAACAACAACAAAGATCCACCATAACATATGAAGATTACCTAAGACAATGCAAATCAAACGAAATCACAAAGATTATACCATCACATGTCCAATAGGGTTTGAATCTCCATTCTTCCTATCTCCATTGATCTTGCTTGATATATTTGCTCTCAGATTTTATGTGCACAAGAGCTCAACAAAGAACGAAATGTAGTTGCAAGTAGGATCACATATGCTCAAAAGCGTAGTGTAGTCAATTGATCAAGTAGTTAGGGTTATTAGGATGATTGATTAGAATGATTGATTAGGGTTTGATAATGAGGGAAATATCTCCTTATATAGAAGACACTATATGAAATGGAGGGATAAGATTGAGAGGTGTAAAAGGAGGTCGGCTATGATTAGAGGGTAGGTAAAAGAAATAATAAAATAATGAAAGGGGTAGGTAGTGTATGAATTAAGAGATGAATGACATGTGTCATGGGTAGAAAAGGCTAATGAATTAATTAAATAAATAAAGATTCATTTAATTAATAGTAGAAGTGGGATCAATTAAATAAATAAAATATTTATTTAATTAGACATGACAATTTTAGGTGTCTACATAACCAACAACAAGAATCACTCAAATGAATTCATTAACTGGTACTCCAAAGTAGCTACCTTGCTCTAGCAAGGTGTCATGCCTGACATGATCATAGACCACTAGTTGTAGATGAAAGTATCATGATATGATGCACCGCTTCTTGGAAGAAATGAACAAATGCACTTTTCTCCTCAAGTTGATCATATGTAAGATTGCTCCAAAGTGAATCAATCAACCTGGGTTGCCCTTGCTTAGCTGCAAATGCATGCTTGATTCCATGTTCATATATGTCCTTATGCTCAGGTTCAAGTGTGACCTTTGACATATTGTTAGCTTCCAACCAAGCAAGATGTCTTATAGGACATCCCCTTGACATGACAAACTCTAAACTCTTCTTGTTGGTTCCATCTTTACTGGTTGCTTCTTCAACCACAACTTCATGCTGAGTAAAATGAGTTTCTTCATGTGAGTTGGGTAAAAGCATAGTTGCATAGCTTGCTTCATCATGGTGTTCACAAACTTCAGATTTGAGAGAATTACCATCAAGACTTGAGTAAAAATCCTCTATTATGCTTGTGAGAAGGTCTTCATCAAGTTCCTTGTTGTCTTTTGAATATGCACAATATGTCCAAGTTCATGACCTTGAAATATATATGCATTCTTCTCATTTTGTTCAAATTGAATGGTACCTTAATGCATGTCCATCTTTTCACATCTCATGACATGATTGTCTTTCTTTACTGACACCTTTGAAAAGTGGCTTTCATCACCTAGCAATTTATTCCCCATGATATTTTTCTCAACAGCTCCTTGATAATGCACTGAATAGACATGAGAGTCACTAGTTATGTCTACTTTCTTCTCCTGGAAGAGAATAACAAGATCACTTTGTTCAAATTCAGGATTCCTCACTGTTGCATTTGTTGGTGGTGCCTCAAGTACAAGCTTTTATGGTGGTGAAGGAAGCTTGTTTTGATTTCCTACAACATGATTAGAAGAAATATTTGGATAAGTAATTGGGATATCAATGTAAGAGATAAAAGAAGAACCTTGGTATAACTGCTTCTTAAGGGCTAACACTTCATTAGCTAGCCTCTACACCATAGGATTTTTTCTCTTGGTAGACAATGATTCCAAAGGAGAAATTTCTCTAAATCCATTCAGCTCTATCTTTATCTTACCCACATGGATAAGATCATCTTCAATCTCAACTATCAAGGTTTGTGCAACTACAAGGTCTCTCTGAACTGCCCTTCTTAATAAGAAACTCACCTAAGGTGATTGAGTGTTGATGAAGAAGCACTTCAAATTTATAGTAGTGGGTTGAGTCACTGTTGGAATTATATTAGACAACTTGTTAAATTTAGCCACAAACTCCCACAGGGGTTCCTGCGGTTCTTTTTTCATTTGAGTCAATTGTGCTAACAATGCATGAGAATCTTTTGTAGGCCTGAACCTCTCTTCAAACTTTATCGTGAGTGTCTTCTAATTGGTAATGGTTTGTGGTGCAAGATGAGAGAACCAATCAACAACAACACCTTGGAATGTCTCAATAAAAGGATGCACTGAGACATCTTCATGTTCAACTCTGAGAACACCGCATACAATGTAAAAAGAAGCAAGATGTTCATCTAGATGTTGTGTTCCATCTCCATAGAACTTGGGAAAGTTCTTCCGCAAGCCATCAAGAAGAGCATGTAGAGGTGGAGTCAAATTCAACAGACCAAAAGCATTCCCCTAAGGACCTTCAATAGCCATTTTACATCTCCTTAGTGAAATCTTGACAAATTACAAGAACAAAAATTACAATGAATAGGATACTGGTATACTTAAACCAAAAGCATGAGGCCTTTGGATATGTATCGTATCCCCAATAGAGTCAACAAAAGTTGTTGGCTGAAAATTTTGCAAACTAGGGAAGTTTATAAAATTGTGGTTTCAGCCACAATATGTGAGATTATATCTCTCCTAATTTATAAGGGAAGACTGCCCCTTTTGTTTACTACTCTCTTGATCTAGAATACAATACACACTATTATTTCTAATCTAAACATGGGCGGTACATCATCATATTCTCTCTTTAGAATAGATGTTATTCTCTCCTCTTTTTTCAGAAGAGAATTTACAATCTTGAGCAGTAATGATTCATAAAGAAATAACTTAAAGTATATGAATGAATATACAAATTGTTTATGGCAAAAATGGAAACAACAATATTGAAGGACTGAACAGATTCAACCATGAAACCCTAGCCTAACAAAAACAAAGATCCACCATAACATATGAAGATTACCTAAGACAATGCAAATCAATGAAATCACAAAGATTATACCATCACATGTCCAATAGGGTTTGGATCTCCATTCTTCCTATCTCCATTGATATTGCTTGATATATTTGCTCTCAGATTTTATGTGTGCACAAGAGCTCAACAAAGAATGGAAATATGGTTGATATCTTGATCGCATATGAAAGTTTGAATGCTAGAATGCTTGAGAGTGCTAGTAGCTAAATAGGGTTGATAATGAAAGAGAGTGTCCTCATATATAGAAGACACTATAAGAAATGGAGGGATAAGATTGAGAGGTGTAAAAGATAGATGGTTGGCTAAGATTAGAGGGTAGGTAAAAGAAATAAGAAAATAATGAGAGGGTAGGTAGTGTAGGAATTAAGAGATGAATGACACGTGTCATAGGTAGAAAAGGCTAATGAATTGATTAAATAAATAAAGATTCATTTAATTAATAGAGGAAGTGGGATCAATTAAATAAATAAAAGTATTTATTTAATTTAGAAAAAGATAATTTAAATAAATAAAAATATTTATTTAAATGAGGAAAGGCTTAGACGAGGATTAATGAATTAATTAAATAAATAAAGTTTTATTTAATTAATAGAAGAATCAGGATTAAATAATTAAATAAATAAAACTATTTATTTAATTAGATAGGACAATTTTAGGTGTCTACATTTTGCCCCTCTTTGAGACAATGTAGCTTGTCACGTTGTTTCAAAGAAGATAAGATGAATTGATACAAAGTTGCCCCAAGATGGGAATGATATGCCCCCTCGAGAGATTGGATGAAAATGTTTAAAAAGATAATAGACAATCTCTTGATAAGAAAGAAAGGCTAGAAATGACTGACAAGATAGGAGAGAGTGACAGAGTCACGGGATAAAGAAGAGTGACTCAGGAGACGAGGGCTAGGGTAGTCTATAAGATAGACTATGAGGGAAAACATCCTCATTGTCATCCACACACCTAAGAGATCAGAGTGCAGAGTGAGAAGAGAGCAGTCAACATCGATGGCATTGGTGCACAAATTCGATTGCATTCGTCAATATCAGAGGCCAGCAGATGCAGTAGAACCGATAAGTACCACAAAATCTCCTTGTACCTTGTTGCATTAATTCTTGTCATAAATGCATGCTAGGTAGTGTAATAAATGCGCTTTAGGTAGGTTGCAAAAAAATGTCAAGCGGGGTAAAAACCGCTAGGGCGCGTCTGCGTTGGTGCCAGGCGCGTCTGGGTAGGCTAGGCACGTCTATGTCGAGTTAAAGCAAGTCTACGATTGCAATAGAGTCTGTGTCCAATGCAAGTGCGTCTGTGAAATGCAGGTGCATTTATGCAGGGCAGGCAAGTTTGTGCAAAACAAAGGTATGTCTGTGTGATTCAGGAGCGTCTGTGTAGAGAAGGTACATTTGTGAAGTATGTGTAGACACCCAAAATTGTCCAGTCTAATTAAATAAATATTTTATTTATTTAATTACTTTAGCCTAATTCTTCTATTAATTAAATAAATCTTTATTTATTTAATTAATATATTTATCCTCTTATAGCCTTATTTCTCATTTAAATAAATACATTTATTTATTTAAATTATCCTTTTCCTAAATTAAATAAATATCTTATTTATTTAATTATCCCACTTCTTCTATTAATTAAATAAATCTTTATTTATTTAATTAATTCATTAACCTTTTCTACCCATGACATGTCATTCATTTCTTAATTCATACACTACCTACCCCTCTTATTATTTTATTATTTTCTCTACCTACCCTTTAATCATAGCCGACCTCCTTTTGCACCTCTCAATCTTATCCCTCCATTTCATATTGTGTCTTCTATATAAGGAGATGCCTCCTTCATTATCAAACCCTAATCAATCATCTTAAGGACTTGACTACACTACGATCCTACTTGCAACCACATTCCATTCTTTGTTGAGCTCTTGTGCACACATAAAATCTAAGAGCAAATATATCAAGCAAGATCAATGGAGATAGGAAGAATGAAGATCCAAACCCTATTGGACATGTGATGCTATAATCTTTGTGATTTCATTTGATTTGCTTTGTCTTAGGTAATCTTCATATGTTATTGTGGATCTTTGTTGTTGTTAGGCTAGGGTTTTGTGATTGAATTCATTTAGCCTTTCAATATCGTTATTATTGTTATCCATTTTCACCATAAACATTTTGGCATGCCCGGTGGGACTCTTGTCCCTTTTGCATTTAACATCTTTGTTGCAGATTTTGTGTTTTTGAAGTTGCAGATCTGACGTTTTCGACAACATTTTGATATTATCGCGTCTGCGTACTTTCAGATCGCGTTTTTGATTTTCTGACGCGTCTGCGACATCTGGAACGTGTCTGTGTTATCGACAGTATTTTATTTTGCAGTTTCCTGGAATCGCGTTTGTGTTCTGAAGTCACGTCTGCGGTGTTTTTAGCCACGTCTGTGTCTAGAGGTCGCGTCTGCGTTCTGGAGCCGCGTATGTGTCTCACAGAATCGCGTCTGCGTCACGAAGTCGAGGGTAATCACGTCTGTGTGCACTGATTTCAAATTTTGAGTTATTGATTTAGTTTTGGGTTTTTGCATTTAGGGTTTCAGATTTGGTTTATTTCGAGCTAACATTTTCAGATCTAACGAAATTGGTGCAGCTTGTCTTGAAAGTAAAATCGTTTGGTTGAAGGACCCTATTTTCACAAAGTCTTTTGAATTTAAAATTTACCTAACTTGTGTGCTTGCAGGAAGGGGTGATTATTTGAAACAATCTAAACTACTAACAACTCTTTGTTGCAGGTCCTTGGCAAGGGTTTTGATTTTTATTGTATGCCTTGTTTTCATAGACTAGCAAACACTTCCATTGTTGCACTAAAATTGAATCATTGTCTTTTGTGTCTTGAGCAATAGGCTCTTTTTGTTTAGTCTTTAGAGGGTCTGTCTTCTCGTGTGGTCATTAGGACTACTAGTGAGAAGAGAACGACCCAAGTGGTAGCGAGGAAAACCCACCTCTTCCAAACTACTATAAACAACTGTATTCATGGTGAAAACTATGGATAACATGTGCTGATTAGTTCATACCGACACTATGTCTCCCCATAAACCCATTTGATCAAATTTATTTGATCAGTTGTAGGGCGTAACCCCTACCGGCTGGGAGCCTTATGTATTTATAGAGCTAAAAGTGTCGCATGTATGGCCACACGAGCGGATGCCCTTACTAGCACCTTTTTGTTTTAGAAGCCCAAATCCTTCTAGTTGTTGGGGTAGGAGATCGGACCTCTGGTAGCGACCCACACACATACGGTTCTTAGTAGAGATACAAAGTTCGCCATGGGGAGTTTTCATGGGGACTGATGCTTGGCTGACCCGAGAAGTAAGTGCCGAGGGTGGAGGTAGTGAGGTCAAACATCTAAGTATCCGCTTTGAATAGTGTAGCCTCGGGGGTAAAACCCCATGTGGGATCACCAACTATTGTCTTGGCCAGCCATAAGAATTATGCTTGACTTATTTTAAACATTCAAAACATTCAAGACCAAACAGCAAAACATTGTGTCTTTTGTGTCTTCAAGTGTATGCAAAACATTTTTTACATCAAACAACACACTTTTCTTGGAGTCATTTTGAAGTCTAGACACTTGCAAACATTGGGTCTTCATCAACATTGTGTCCTTTTGTCACGAAAAATAGTCAAACAGTCAGATTTGGTCACAACAAAACGACTTCACAGATTGGAAAAATTTGCACAAAAATCTCAGAAATGCGTCTGTGTCTGACATAATAGCGTTTGTGTTGTATAACCGCGTCTGTGAAGGGCAGAAACATGTCTGTGTTTCCAGAATCAATATTGCAATTTTCACAAAAACTTCAGAAATGCGTCTGTGTTTGACATAATAGCATCTGTGTTGTATAACCACGTTTGTGAAGGACAGAAACACATCTATGTTCCCAGAATCAACAATGCATTTTAAAAAAATCTCAGAAACACGTCTGTGTTGAACATAACCACGTCTGTGTTAGGAAATCGCGTCTGTGAAGTATACAGGCGCACCTGTGTTCAGAATTGAAAAACTGTTATAGTCCAGCAAACAAACACAGTCAGTTTTGGAATTCTTGAGCTTCCTAGGTCATTTCTCTAGGTTTTAATCTAGCATTCAACCTATCTTTGGGTCTCACAAAGTCCATCATTGCTTTACACCTTACATTACATTCACATTTGTCTAAACTTGAGTCAAAAGGTCACTTGCTTGTCCTCATCATACTTTGTCAACACACTACATACAACAACATTTTGCTAAGTGGTCCCTCATCAAGGTCTATCACCTTTGGGTCTCATTTGGTCTTACTTAGAGTCAAGGTCAACTTACCTCATCAAGAGAAACTATCCTCTCTTGGGAAGTCACACCTACTCTACTACATACATACTTGGTCTTACACTTTGGACATTGCAAGTAAACCTCAAATTCATTTACATTCCATTCAACTCTTGGTCTTCCATACTTTTTCCATTTTTCATCTAGTCTCACACATCTCAGTCAAGACCTAGTTCATGGTTGAAACCCGTCTTCAAAGATCTAGGAGAGAAACTAAAGAGGCTCAAGAGTCCGCAAACATGAGTGTCTATGAGTATGACAATGATATCTTTTTCAATTTCGATCATACTACATTACCTGGCATGGATGCCTATAGAAACATTCCAAATGTTGAGAACATGGACACTACAAACAACAATGATACACATAATGACAATATGGACAACTTTTCAGTACATTCAGCAGATGTGGAAGAATCCATTATGAATCCCCATTTCAATTGATTGGTTGAGGAAATAATGAGGAGGGATAGACAATACTTCTTACAAATGATGGCACAAAGTGGAGCCAAGATACCTCATGATTTTGACATGTCTCAAATAATGGAAAATTGACCTTTGCAACAAACTCACTCCAACATGGATCGAAGAAGGCCTAATAGTGGAGGCAATAGAGGACCACATATGGTACCTGAATCACTATCATCTTTGTTTCAAAAACCAGAGGTCCCACATACACATGGTCAAGCATATGATACTCACCTTCTCATACCATTATGGAAGTCTTATGTAGAGAAATATGCTCAATCACATATCAATGCTAAGGATCAACCACCAAAGCAATTGGATATTCAAAGGCATGCTCAAAATTTGGACACAAGGAAACCCCGTGTCAAATTTGGGGGTAACACATTAGAACATGACATGCCTGTAGAGTATGGTATACACGAACAAAATAGATATGGTGTTCCTCAACATGAATCTATACCAAGTGGTCCATATACGTAACATCACTATAGACCTCCTCCATATGAACATGTGTATGATCAATATCATCCATATATGCAATATGCTCCTCCTCCAATTGGTGCCTTAAGCATGGGGTATGGTCCAAGAAGTTGATCTCCACCTAAGAGCAATTTGGAGCAACAAATCAGGGACTTGCAAAAGAAAATGGAGGACATAAATACACAAAAGCCAACATACACAATGAGAGACATATGTCCTTATCCATTTGACAAGAGCATTCCAATGCCTCCTTTTCCTACACACTTTGTGACGCCTAAATTTGATAAGTATAGAGGAAAAGGGGATCCTAAGGCACACATAAGACAATTTTTCACAGCTTGCTTTGAGGTAGCAGCAGAAGAGACATATTTGATGAGATTATTCCCACAAAGCCTAGGTGATCAAGCTATGGAATGGTTCTCCAAACTCCCACCTGGTATTAAGTCATGGGGTGACTTAGCAGAGGCATTTATTCAACATTTCTCCTACAATATAGAGACAGACATATCAGTCACCACTTTGTGCAACACCAAGCAAAAAGAGGGAGAGTTTTTTGCATCATTTTTACAAAGATGGAGGAATCTAGCTAGCAGATGCTCTTGTGAAATTCCACAAAAACAAATGGTAGAAATGTTCACCCAGAATGTTAACAAAGACATTGGCTATGATCTAAGGAAAGCTTGTTTGTCCACCTTCAAGGACGTCATTGAAAAAGGCTTAGCAACAGAGAAGGTTCTAATTGAACAAGAAGTCATTAAGATATTCAAGGAAAACAAAGATGACTTTAAAGGAAAAGATAAGCCAAGATTTTGGAATAAAAACAAGAACACAGTCAATGATGGTGTTGTTGATGCCAATACAGTGCGACCCAAATTCATTTTTTCTGGATTAGGTTCTACAAACAATCAAGTGAATACTCAAACAACTTCCAGATCACGAAGGAAGTACACCCCATTGGGAGAACCACTTGAGTCAGTCTTCAAAAAGCTTGTGGCAAACAAAGTAATCACAGTTCCAGATTTTCCTCCATATGAACCAAAGGTTAAACCAAATTGGTGGAATGATGATGAATATTGTGAATTTCATAAGAGCAAGGGACATAAAACAGGAAATTGTCATCGACTGAAGAACATCATACAAGATCTCATTGATAGAGGTGATATTGAGATTGAGGGACACTCATCCAATCAAGAACATGAGATGTTTAAGGAACCATTCCCAAAACATGACAAGGGAAAAGCTAAAGCCACAGAGGATCAAACCAACTATACCAGAGCATCCTACAACTATGATTCAACTATCAATCACATCTCGATGGACAATTACGTCTCTACCATTATCATCAAGGACAAAAACCTTGAGAATCCTACCCAGAGACCCAAGATTGTCTTAAAAGGCGCTGGATATTCTTCCAAACCTACCCCTAAATGTAATGTCACAACCCGTCGAGGTAAATTCACTTTGCAAGGTGCTCCAGCCAAAAACACCGCTTCTTCATCAACCAAACCTGAGTATGACCTTGTAGAACAATTAGGGAAGACACCTGCACTCATTTCCATCCTTGAGCTATTACGCATATCCCCCGCACATAAAGCTATTCTTGAAAAAATCTTGAGAGACACTGTCGTTCCTACTAATCTGAACATGGACCAATTTCAAGCCATGGTGGGATACCTTTCCATTCCACACCCCCTTACATTCACGGAAGCCGACGACGCCTCTGTAAGTTAGCCACATAATGCACCTTTACACATTGAAGCCTTCATACACAAACATCGAATAAAATGAGTCCTGATAGATGGAGGAGTTGGTCTAAACATTTGTACATTGAGCATAATTAAACAATTGGGATATTCTGATAAAGCTATGAATTCTACAAATCAAATCACCATCAAGGCATATGATGATGAAGAGCGTTCGTCCAAGGGCACAATCACCTTACCTCTCAAAGTTGGGCCAATTACGAAGGATGTGGTTTGTCAAGTCCTGGATCTAGATCTCACTTATAACATATTGCTAGGATGTCCTTAGATTCATGAAATGAGGGCAGTCCCATCCACATATCACCAATGCATTAAATTTCCTCACAATGGAGTGGAGGTAATAGTTAACGGTGATCCTAATCCGTTCATATACTGCAATAATCTTAGATCAAAAACTAAGACCATCATTCCCAGTAATCATGAAGCTGTTCCTTCCCCGACATACATTGATCCCGAGTCATTAAAACCTTCGACATCAAAACAAGGTGAGTTTAAAAGCAAGTTTTAGGACAAGGGCATGGGGGGATACACTTTAAATCAGACCATGTACTTACAACAAGTCATGAGTTCACCAAAAGAATATGGAAGACCACATCCTAATAAGCAAGTATCCATCATTGTACTTAAATGGGACCCTACTACCTTTCAAAGATGGGGCGAACTGGAAGAGGAAGACTTATACAAAATGCTTTACAAAGACATTGAAGATGATACACAACATCACATCAGTCTACCATGTGAGAATATGGCAAAGGCTTCAAGATTCTACAAAAATTCGGGTATGATGGAAAAAGCCCTCTTGGGTTAGGAAAGGAAGGCATCATTGAACCTTTACAACCTGAATTGACTTTCAAAAAGGAATGCTCGAAAGGACTTGGTTTCTTAACTTCCAAGGTCCACACCCAAAGGACAGAAGAAGCCTTACAAATCAAAGCTGCCAAAATTCAACAAGAGGATCACTATTCCACAGACTCCAATGAATGGGAATGGGGTTCAGATAAATCCTCTAGTGACTATGAGCTCACTTAGACATTCAGAGAGCCAGATGAATCCACAGAAGAAGAGGAATTTTATAAAAGATTCAAAGTTGGTCAAGAAACAACCCATGAGGATTCCACACAGTCCTTGTCTCAAGGTCCTCAGTTGAAATCACATAGGATGAGAACACCTGTCCTAGAATGCGCTACTAGTGATGATAATTTGGATTCATTTGCGATCGAGACTGATGAGGAGAGTGCCATCGACGACCTCGATAATTACTTTGACATGCCCGAATATAACTGCATCTTCACTCTTAGTCCCGCTAACTTCGAAGACATTAAAGGCCTTCCCCTTGTTCACCACCAACTCATTGACTGGGATCATGAAGGACCTACACAGTTTGACACATTCCAAAATGATGAAGCTTTTATTGACTATCTTGACATACGAGATGATCTTCCCCCCGGGGACCATAAAGCGGGATACACTATAGAACTCAACAGCGTGGCATATTTTGGTGAGGGTGTCAGACCTTCTAGTCGCAAAAATGTGAAAATAAGAACAAACCAAGGGTCTTATGGCGAAAACCACACTGTGGCACTGTCTGACCCCAAAAAAGTAAAAAGAAAGGACGTATCTGAGGGCGAAAACCTCTCTAAGGCACCCAAAGATGGAAGGCTCGACATTCTCCCAGCATCATATGAGGAAAAGTCATCCATGTTGGTAAAGGAGACTATCAAAACAAACATTGGTACAGAAGAGGTTCCACACAACATATTCCTGGCTCAATCATTGACGGAGTCAGAAAGGTCAAAATTCATAAGTTTCTTCAAGGAACGACAAATCAACTTTGCATGGTCATACACTGATATGCCTGGATTAGATCCGGATTTGGTAATGCATCATTTGACAGTTAAACCAGGGGCAAAACCAGTGAAACAGAAATTAAGAAAGATGCATCCATAGGTGGCATTACTAGTCAAAGCAGAACTCGAGAAATTATTGGATGTCGGATTCATACGCCCAATTGATTATCCTGAATGGATCTCCAACTTAGTGCCTGTCAGTAAACCAGATCACAACATCAGAATTTGTACAGATTTCAGAGACATCAACAAAGCTTGTCCAAAGGATGACTTCCCATTACCAAATATTGACTTGATTGTTGATCTCACAGCAGGTCATGAAATGTTATCATTGATGGATGGATTCTCTGGTTATAATCAAATAAGGATCGCGCTTGAGGATCAACACAAAACATCATTCACTTGTCCTTAGGGAACTTTCTGTTGGAATGTCATGCCCTTTAGACTAAAAAATGCAGGTGCTACATATCAAAGAGTCATGACTACTATCTTTCATGATCTCATGCACGTAACCGTGGAAGATTATGTCAATGACCTCTTGGGCAAGTCAATAGACAGAAATACACATTTGGACATACTTTTAGTAGTCTTTGATCGGTTGGAAAAATGCAAAGTAAGATTAAACCCCAAGAAATGTGTCTTTGGAGTAACCTCCGGGAAGCTCCTAGGATTCATTGTATCCAAAAGAGGAATCGAAGCTAATCTAGCAAAAGTCAAAGCCATCTTGGAGATGCAACCACCAAGAAATATTAGTCAACTTTGATCTTTACAAGGCAGACTCCAGTCCATACGAAGATTCATAGCACAACTTGCAGATAAGTGTAATCCTTTTCAGCACTTGCTACATAAAAACATCAAATTCAAATGGGATGATAATTGTCAATAGGCTTTCCAAGCACTCAAAAATTATCTTCTGAATCCGCCAGTTTTGATGCCACCAGTTCCAGATCAGCCTCTGTTACTATACATATCAGCTATTCCAACAACACTAGGGGCACTCTTAGCACAACAAATTGCTGAGGGCAAGGAAAAAGCAATGTACTATATCAGTCGCACATTGGTGGGATATGAGCTAAACTACACACCAATTGAGCGTGCATGTCTCGCCGTGGTCTTTGCTTCGTAGAAATTATGACATTACATGCTCACTCATAAGACTAAGTTGGTTGCAAGGATAGATCCGTTGAAATACCTCCTCAATAAAGCAACACTTACTAGGCGACTGGCCAAATAGGTAATGATCCTGAGTGAATTTGACATCGAGTATGTAGACAGAAAAGCAATAAAAGGACAAGCCATCGCAGATCAATTAGCAGATGCTCCCATGATAGATGATGTTCCTCTAAGTTCATAATTTCTAGATGAATCCATTTTAACAATGTCACATGCGAAGCCATGGCAACTGTACTTTGATGGCTCATACACACAGCATGGGGCAGGAGCTGGCATCCTCTTTATAACTCCTCAAGGGGATTCTATACCAAAATCATACCGCTTATCATTTCCTTGCACTAACAATATAGCGAAATATGAGGCATTAACAACTGGATTACGGATTGCAATTCAGTGGAAGATCCAGGAACTTCGTGTTTTTGGGGACTCTCAACTTGTAATCCATCAAGCAACTGATGATTACCAAACAAAAGATGAAAAATTAATGCCTTACAAACAAATGGTGGATGACCTAAAACAACACTTCATAAAGATAAATTTTGAGCAGATAGCAAGAGAGCAAAATCGAGCCGCAGATGCCATGGCTACAATTGCTTCACTGATTGATCTACCTCCACATGAGACCCGTTATGAGTTCTTGGTGGATAACCTTTTGGTTCCTTCATATGAAATCATTTCTACTGAGATGATATGTGTTGTCGGTCCCGAGTCCCAGTTATATGGTTCCATTTTCACATACCTTCGTGACAATACCCTACCTCCTGATCTATCAAATAACCAACGTCGCACTTTCATTCGCCAATCCTCTCGATACATCATTTTAGCTGATATCCTATACTGGCGAGGTCTAGATGGCACTCTTCTTAGATGTTTAAAAAGTGACGAAGCTTAGATTGCGTTACGTGAAGTACATGAAGGGATATGTGGTCCACATGCTAGTGGTCCTACCTTGGCCAAGAAACTCATCAGGACTGGATATTACTGGCCCAATATGGAAAAAGACTCATATCAGTTTGTCAAGAAATGTAAGCAATGCCAAATTCATGGAGACCTCATACATGCGCCAGCATAAGAACTTCAACCAATTGCATCTCCTTGGCCCTTTTGTCAGTGGGGACTCGATCTCATAGGCAAGATCCACCCTCCTTCTTTCAATGGTCATAAATTCATTATCACTATCATAGAGTATTTCACAAAATGGATTGAAGCTGTACCTCTCACACAAGTCACTGGAAAATAGATTGCTATGTTCATCCTCAACTATATCATTTGCCGATATGGTATTCCTATTTCCATTATCACTGATAACGGGCGTCCCTTCAAAAATCAGGATGTTTGTGAACTTTGTGACCGCTTCCATATTTCCCATCGTTTCTCCACGCCATATTACCCCCAAGGTAATGGCCAAGCTGAGGTGTCTAATAAAACAATCCTTAAAATCCTAAAGAAGACAGTCGACGACGCTGGCCTTAATTGGCATATCCAACTTAATCCTGCACTTTGGGCCTACCGCACCAGTGTCCGCACACCTACATGAGCTACACCCTATTTACTTGTCTATGGCACTGAAGCCATCTTGCCTATTGAGGTTGAGCTACCTTCTTTACGAGTCTCTTTGCAAAACATCATCAATGATGAAGACTATAGGGTCTCTCGCTTACAAGAACTGGAACTACTGGATGAACAAAGACAAACTGCTTTTAATCATCTCAAGGCTTATCAACAATGAATGAGTCACAGCTACAATCACAAGGTCAAGCCTCGCACCTTTGAGGTAGGTGACTTGGTTCTCAGAGAAAACCCCAAAAATCAGCAAGACAGAGAGAAGAAAGGCAAGTTTGAACCAAATTGGCTTGGTCCTTACATCATTACAGCAACATATGGATCTGGGGCATATCAGCTCTCAACTATAGAAGGTGAATCTTTGGAGGATCCTATCAACAACATGCACCTTCACAAGTTCTACACATAGCTCTTCAGAGTATCCTAATTCAAAAATACAAAAAAATAAAAAAAATTCAAAAAGAATACAAAAAAAAAATTAAAAAAAAAAAAAGTAAAGAGAAATAATTTCGTCCAATGGTGAAAACCACTTCGGTGGTGCCTTGGGCAAGTACCATGGTGAAAACTGGGTCACCAACGCCATGTGTAGAGACATTGCTCCTCCCTCCTTCAGGATTCACTTTCATCCTTCACTTTGCACACACTCACAACCTATTCATTCATAATAAACTTACCCATTTCCATTATGGATTGTTTTTGATCTACCCAAGATTGGTTAGCCATTTATAATAAACCTCCCTTTTCACTCCCTTTCCATCCATAATAAATCAGACCCTGTATGTGGCTAAGGAAAATCCTACGTCTAGTGGTGGGTGTGGAACTGAGAACATCACATGTTTCAAGGAGTACAGTTTCTTACAGCTTTCTTCAGTCTATCCGCGCACAATCCGCAATAAAGCAACATTTGCATCACAGATCCACAATAAAGTTTCATCTTCTCCGCAATAAAGTATCAATTTCATGGATTCAGTCAGTTTCAGATGACATAGCAGCAACAATGGGCTTCAACAAATCAAATCTTTCAGCATACTCAGACAACATATGGTTCAGTACTATCTATCCTTTCTGTAAAAGTAAACATTGTGACCACAATCAAATAAGACTTATACAAGTGACAAGAGACACTAAACTTGAAGACTACAGTGGATGTTGGTGTCGAGTCTTGGTTTTCTTTTGATTTTATCTTTCTGGTGACATGTCTTTTAACTTTTCCAGGATGTCTCTAACTAGAGATTCTATCTCCAGGATGTCTTTGACTAGAAACGCGAGGATGGGGTATCGTCACCTATTTGTATTTGCTATCTGTGGATTGTCTTTTAGTAATGCTATGACTTGTCCAAGGATATGAGGACACTATGAGTCTAGTGTGAATTGGGGCATTCCTTGTTTGTGACTGTCTTATCTCCATGCAAACAGGTACAATGACTTTCTGGGTCAAACATATGCATCGATTGTCATAAGCTACTTGCCATAATAAAGCTCAATGATGATAAAGCACAAGAAGCTCTTTCACTTTCATATCTTCTATCTTTCATCCCCCTTTCTTGATTGACTTCCATCGTCCTTCTTGAGTCCGCGTAGCCTGCTATCACATGACTGAGTATAATGACACACCAAAAACATTTGCATTTCATGTAGTTGCACCTGCATTACCACATATAAGCATTTCATACATACATATAGCTATCACAACTGCATCACATCTTGCACATAACGCCTGTTAGCACAATTTACATTTGCATTATCATATTCATCTACATTACATACATTCACATTTGCATCATGCATACACATATAAAACATAAAAGAACAAAAATATTGCATTTCCTCATGTACATATTTGCATCCATATCATAACCATCACATAGAAACATACATCATGAAACATCTCATCACATAGGTACACATGCATATAGCTACCGCAAAGATGAATCATCTCATATATATATAAAGTGTCATGATACAATGATGTCAAAAATCATATGGCTACAATCACCCGAAGGTGTCTACATCATCATATAAAAATGGTACAATACTGATACATAAGGAGCCCTCTACGGCTATGATGAACTCCCTCCCTCGGAGCCGCCTAGCCTCGACAGAATCTGAACCCCCGAAGGACCCGCCCCAGGATCATCCCTCCCGTCCCCTCTATCTGGTAGTGGTGGAGGACCCATAACCCCACCACTAGATGCCTGTCTCCTCTGGCTCCCTCTCGTAGCTGTCGCTATCCATGATGGTCTATGGAAGCTCCTCGCCCATTGATCAGCTGGCACCGTACCATAATAGAGATCTTGCCAGTAATCGATCTCCTCCCCTACCCGCAGGACGTAGGCATATCCAGCCCCTGTGTCCTTTGTCGCCTACCTCCCAGCCCTCAGTGCTATCTCAGCCTCTATGTAGCGCTGAATGGCCTGATCCCACTCTCGCTTAGTATCTCTGAGCCATCTCCTGAGCCTATCCCTCTCCCTCTCCAGGTCATGGATCTCATCTGCCTATCCCTTGCAGATCTCCCTTAGCTCTGTCAGCTCATCCTCCTCTGCCTCAGCCCCTTGTGGCTCTGCCTGTGGATCCCCCTGTACGGGTGCCTGCCCCTGTGCCTGTGCCTGTACTGGTACCTATCCCTATATCTGTACCTGTCCCTATCCTTGTACTTGCACCTATCTGGGATCCTGTGCTGCTGGCACCTGTAGTGGTAATCCACCGTGACCCCTCACCACCCGAGCCTGCCTGTCCTCTCCACCCTCCCTCTGCGGTGCCACCCTCCTCTCTCCAACTGCCCCCCTCCTCCTCCATCGGCCTCTGCCCCCATCATCTCCATCATCATCACCATCCCCACCACCATCTCCATCTAGTAGCTCTTCTGGATCCGTCAGGCGTGGGAATGGATGCTCGACTTAGTATGCTGTGTACTCGACATCCATGCCGACATCCTCAATCTCTGGCCACATGTCCTAGGGTAGGGGTATCATCTCTACTAGCTGCATAACAGCCTGATCATATGACAATAGGCACCCAAACTGCGCCTAATCTCTGATAGTCTGTGCATACATGCCTGAACCCTGTGGCATCCGCTGGATCCTGCTGAACTGCCTGCCCACCCTGTCTACTAGCTGCCTCTCCAACACATAGGGCATCTGCCCAATCAGGTACCTACTCCAGAAGGTGTAGGGCAGCTCTACCTCATCATCCTCCCACTGATCGCATCCCAGGTATGGCCTCCATATGACCATATCAATATCATCAATCACCCGCCGCCAATGCTCTAACCTGCCAATCCGTGGCTGTGAGGTGATCATGTCGTACAAGTGTACAAAACTACATCCGTGACCTCTACCTCTAAAATGTGTCAGTCTCATCACTAGCAGATGCTCATAGGCCCACACCTGTAACAATGTCACCCCGCAGCCCAATCCCACTGACTCGTGGTACACGAACTGATGCAGCTCATAATACAGGTGTGCTAGCACACACGGTCCCCAAGCATATCTGGTGTGCTATGTCACCAGTGTCTCCAGTGCACCTCCCCAGCCTATAGCCAACCCTTGTGTCACTCTATCAGGACACAAGAACCCACTGATTGCTCCTCCTATCACTGCTGGCAGCGCTAATCCTGTAGCTGTCATGGTGTCCCAAGCCACATGTCCAGCCCTCATCTCCAATCCTGGGTCCTGGAACACTCATCTCAGGGCCTCCCTATCTCCATCTCGATTGTACGGAATCGGCTCCCCATCGATCGGTATCCTCAAGATCCTGTATACATCCTTGAGGGTGACTGTCATCTCACCCATCGACAAATGAAACGTACAAGTCTCAGAGTGCCACCTCTCTGCCAGTGCAGTCAGCAGTCCCATGTTCGCTTGAAATTCAGGCACATACAAAATATGTCTCAATCTCATAGCTTCAACCGTAGCTCGGTCATCAACTGTCAACTCAGGTCGCAATCTTTGAGTCAATGAGAATCTCTCCCATGACTCCAACATAGGCAAATACTCCTGCAGTCAAGCAAATCAATCATGTCGGTCATAGTGGCATTCACTGTTCATCACAAAATGCTACTTTTTATCTAAATGCATATGGCTATCTACCCTAGTGACACTCACTATTCATCACAAAGTGTTGCTATTTATCCTAGTAGTACTCCCTGTTCATCACAAAGTACTACGTGTGTGGCATTCACTATTCATCACAAAGTGCTGCTCACATTTGCACTCACCGTTCATCACAAAGTGCTGCTCATATTTTAGTACTCCCTGTTCATCACAAAGTACTATATCTTGGTACTCACTGTTCATCACAAAGTGCCTTGATCTATTCTAGTCTTCCCTAGAGGACCTGCTTGAGTGTATCCTCTTAGCAGCTTATCCAATCGATAGCGTATGTTCATCACAAAACTGCCGATTTGACCTAGCAGACACAAATTCACATTTTTTTGGACACAAACGCGCTTTCCTGACATAAACGCGCTTGAAGACTGCATAAATGCGCTTGTTTTACACAGACGCGCCTAAAAGACATAGACGTGCCTATGCTCTGCACAGATGTGCCTTCTTGGCATAAATGCGCCTACACATCACAGACGCAGCCGCATTTGGCATAGACGCGTTTTTAATCATAGACGTGCCTGACACCAACACAGATGCGCCTCGCGAGCATACACGCACCTGACACCAACATAGACGCGCCTAGATGTTTTTTGACATTTTTGGACCCTAACCTAAAGCGCATTTATTGCCCTATCTACCATGCATTAATGACAACAATAAATGCATCAAAGTACAAGGAGGTTTTGTGGTACTTACTGGCTCTCCTGCCTCTGCTGGCCTCTGGAATCGGCGAACGCGGTCGAATATGTGAACAAAGACCATCACTGCTGACTGTTGCTGCTCTTTTCTCTCTCTGCACTCTAATCTCTTGGAGGTGTAGATGACAATGAGGATGTATTTCCCTCGTGGTCTATCTTATAGACTGCCCTAGCCCTCATTTCCCAAGTCAGTCTTCATTATCCCGTGACTGTCACTTTATCCGGTCAGTCCATTCTATCCCGTCTTTCTTATCGAGAGATTGTCTGCAATCTTTTCAGACATTTTCATCCAATCTCTTGAGGGGACATATCATTCCCATCTTGGGGCAACTCTGTATCAGTTCATCTTATCTTCTTTGAAACAACGCGACAAGCCGCATTGTCTCAAAGAGGGGCAAAATGTAGACACCCAAAATTGTCCAGTCTAATTAAATAAATATTATTTATTTAATTACTTTAGCCTAATTCTTCTATTAATTAAATAAATCTTTATTTATTTAATTAATTCATTTATCCTCTTATAGCCTTATTTCTCATTTAAATAAATACATTTATTTATTTAAATTATCTTTTTCTTAAATTAAATAAATATCTTATTTATTTAATTATCCCACTTCTTCTATTAATTAAATAAATCTTTATTTATTTAATTAATTCATTAACCTTTTCTACCCATGACACATGTCATCCATCTCTTAATTCATACACTACCTACCCCTCTTATTATTTTATTATTTTCTCTACCTACCTTCTAATCATAGCCGACCTCCTTTTACACCTCTCAATCTTATCCCTCCATTTCATATTGTGTCTTCTATATAAGGAGATGCCTCTTTCATTATCAAACCTTAATCAATCATCTTAAGGACTTGACTACACTACGATCCTACTTGCAACCACATTCCATTCTTTGTTGAGCTCTTGTGCACACATAAAATCTAAGAGCAAATATATCAAGCAAGATCAATGGAGATAGGAAGAATGAAGATCCAAACCCTATTGGACATGTGATGGTATAATCTTTGTGATTTCATTTGATTTTCTTTGTCTTAGGTAATCTTCATATGTTATGGTGGATCTTTGTTGTTGTTAGGCTAGGGTTTTGTGGTTGAATTCATTTAGCCTTTCAATATCATTATTATTGTTATCCATTTTTACCATAAACAGTATGCAAGCGCGTTTGTGTCATGAATGCACGTTTATGTCTTCAAGGTCAAATTGACAGTTTTGTGATAAATATACGTCGTCGATTGGATAAGTTGCTGAGAGGATACACTCAAGCAGGTCCTTTAGGGAAGACTAGGATAGCAGATAGGGCTAGGATTGACAATTCTATGATAGAACATACGTTGCCAATCAGGAAACTACTCAAGAGGATACACTCAAGCAGAGGCCCTAGGATAGGATAGAGCGAGGCACTTTGTGATGAACAGGGAGTACCATAGAAATTGACAATTCTGTGATAGAACATATGTTGCCAATTGGATTAGGCTGAAATTGACAATTCTATGATAGAACATACGTTGCCAATTGGATAAGCTACTCAAGAGGGTACACTCAAGTAGGTTCCCTAAAAGATAGGATAAAAGTAACACTTTGTGATGAACATAGAGTACCACTAGGATAAAAAAGAAACACTTTGTGATAAATAGGGAATGCCACTAGGATAGAGTGCCATATGATATATATAAGCACTAGGATAAAAAACAACACTTTGTGATGAACAAGGAGTACTACTAGGATTGACATAGTTGATTTGCTTGACTGCAAGAGGACCTACCAATGTTGGAGTCACGAGAGAGATTTCCTTCGACTCAGAGTTTGCGAGCTAAGCTGACATTCGAGGATAGAGAAACAATTGAGGCTATGAGATTGTGATACATTATGTATGTGCCTGAGTTTCGGGGGCAAACATGGGACTACTGACTACATTAGCTGAGAGATGGCACTCAGAGACATGTACATTTCATTTTCTGATGGGTGAGATGACAGTCACCTTGGAGGATGTATACAAGATACTGAGGATACCGATTGTTGAGGAGTTGGTTCCTTATGATCGAGAGGGAGACACAGATGCATTGAGATGAGTATTTCAGGATCCAGGGCTAGAGATGAGGGTTGGACATGTGGTTTGGGACACCATGACATAGATAGGATTGACTCTATCAATGGTGCTAGTAGGAGTGATTAGTGGGTTCATGTGTCCGGATAGGGCAACACGAGGGTTGGTTGTGGGATGTGGGAGGACTCTAGAGACACTAGTGACTAAGCACACCAGGTTTGCATGGGGGTTGTGTCTGATGGCACACTTGTACTATGAGCTAAATTAGTTTGTATATCATGGATTGGTAGGATTAGGATGCAGAGTGACATTGTTGTAGGTATGGGCATATGAGCATCTGTCAGTTACACAATCGATACACTTTAGAGGTAGGGGACATGGGCGCAACTACGTACACCTTTATGATATGATTACTTCTCAGCTACAGATTGGGAGGATAGAGTATTGGCACAGGGTTATTGATGAGGTAGATAGTGTTGTATGGAGGCCTTACTTAGACTGTGAGGAGTGGGAGGATGATGTAGTGGAGTTGCCGTATGTATTCAAGAGTAGGTATCTGATCAGTCGGGCACCATATATTATTGAGAGGCAGTTGATAGACAGGGTATGTAGGTAGTTCGGTAGGATACAGCGGATGCCATAGGGATGTATGCGCGGGCCATGAGGGATCAGGTGCATTTAGGGCCATTATTGTCTTATGATCAGATTGTGACACATATGCTAGAGATGGTTCCCATGCCTTGGGACATTTGGGCAGATGTAGAGGATGCACGAATGGATGCAGAGTACACTGCATATTGGGTAGAGTATCCATTTATACGGCTAACGGATCCAAGGGAGCTGACAGAGGGTGATGGTGGAGGTGATGGAGATGATAGTGGGGATGGTGGAGTTAGAGGCCGACAGCAGAGGCGGGGTGCAATGGTAGAGAGGAGAGTGACTCAGAAGAGAGAGGGTGGAGAGGAGAGACATGTGCATGTAGTGAGGGGTAGAGGTGGATTATCATTACACTTGCCAACAACACAGGTTCCCAGACAAGGTTAGGAGCAACCGTAGGGACAGGGTGAGAGGAGAGGGGAGGGGGAGGATGAGCTACTATCCTTGAGGGAGATCTGTCAGGGACTAGCAGATGAGATCCAAGATCTAGAGAGGGATATGGCTAGGCTCAGGAGATAGCTTAGGGATACTGAGCGGGAGATGGATCAGGCTATTCAGTGCTATACAAAGGCTGAGACGACACTGAGGGCAGGGAGGCAGGCAACAAAGGACACAAGGGCCAGATACACCTATGTTCTACGGGCAGGGGAGGAGATACCTTACTGGCGAGACTTGTACTATGGAGTGGTGCCACCAGATTAGTGGGCTAGGAGCTTCTAGAGACCATTGCGGATGATGACAACCTCTAGAGGGAGAGACAAGAGACAGACGTCTAGTGCTGGGGTCATGGGTTCTCCACCACCACTAGATAGAGGGGGCATGAGAGATGATCCTGGGGTGGGTCTTTACAAGGCTCAGAATCTGTTGAGGCCAGCTAGTTCCGAGGGAGGGAGTTCATCATAGCCTTAAAGGGCTCCCTATGTATCAGTGTTGTACCATTTTTGTATGATGATGTATACACCTTCGGGTGATTGTGTAGCCATATGTATTTTGACATCATTGTATCATGACACTTATGATTTTTTGAGATATATATCAGATGATTCATCCTTACGGCAGTTATATGCATGTGTACCTATGTGATGTGATGCATGATTCTATGTGATGCTTATGATATGGATGCAAATATGTACATGATGGAATGCAATATATTTTTGTTCTTTTATGTTTTTAATATGTTATGCAAATGTGAATGTGAATGTATGAAATGCAGATGAATATGATAATGCAAAGAACTATTTACATGATGAGAATGTAAAATGTGCTAACATGTGTTGTGTGTAGGATGTGATGCAATTGTGATATTTATATGTATGAAATGCTAATATGTGGCAATACATGTGCAAACTACATGAAATGCAAATATTTTTGGCATGTCATGTGATAGCGAGCTACATGGACTCAGGAAGGATGATGGAGGTCAATCAAGAAAGGGGGATGAAAGATAGAAGATATGGAAGTGAAAGAGCTTCTTGTGCTTTATCATCATTGAGCTCTATTATGGCAAATAGGTCATGACAATCCAAGTATATGTTCGACTTAGAAATTCATTGTACCCATTTGCATGGAGATCAAACAGTTGCAAACAAAGAATGCCCCAGTTCATACTAGACTCAGAATGTCCTTATATCCTTGGACAAGTCATAGCATTACTAAGAGACAATCCACAGACAACAAAGAAAAATAGGTGACGATGCCCCATCCTCGCCTTTCTAGTCAAAGACATCCTGGAGATAAAATCTCTAGTCAAAGACATCCCGGAAAAGCTAAAAGACATGTCACCAAAAGATAAAATCAAAAGAAAACCAAGACTTGACACCAACATCCATTGTAGTCCTCAAGTTTAGTGTCTCTTATCACTTGTATAAGTCTTGTTTGATTGTGGTCATAATGTTTACTTTCATAAAAGGATAGATAGCACTGAACCATAATGTTGTCTGAGTCTATTGAAAGATTTGATTTGTTGAAGCCCGTTGTTGTTGTGCCTCATCTGAGATTGACTGAATCCATGAAACTGATACTTTATTGTGGAGAATACAAAAATTTATTGTGGATTGGCAATGCAAGTGTTGCTTTATTGTGGGTTGTACGCGGATAGACTGAAGAAAACTGGAAGAAACTATACTCCTCAGAACGTGTGATGCTCTTAGTTCCACACCCATCACTAGACTTAGGATTTGTCTTAGCCATAGATAGGAGCTGATTTATTATGGATGTAAAGGGGTGAAAAGGGAGGTTTATTATGAATGGCGAACCAATCTTAGGTAGATCAATAATAAGCCATGATGGGAATGGGTAAGTTGATTATGGATGGATAGGTTGTGAGTGTGTGCAAAGTGAAGGATGAGATTGAATCCTGAAGAGAGGGAGGAACAATGTCTCTACACATAGTGTCAGTGACCTATTTTTCACCATGGTACTTTCTCAGGGCGCCATCGAAGTGGTTTTCACCATTGGACAAATTTATTTCTCTTTACTTTTTTTCAATTTTTCAAAAAAAAAAAAAGATTTTTTTTGTATTTTTTTGAATTTTTTGATTTTTTTGTATTTTTGTATTTTTGTATTTTTTATTTTTGAATTAGGATACTCTGAAGAGCTATGTGTAAAACCTGCAAAGGTGCATGTTGTTGATATGATCCTCCAAAGGTTTGCCCTCTGGGTTTGAGAGCTGATATGCACCAGATCCATAGGTTGTTGTAATGATATAAGGACCAAGCCAATTTGGTTTTAACTTGCCCTTCTTCTCTCTGTCTTGCTGTTTTTTAGGATTTTCTTTGAGGAATAATTCACCTACCTCAAATGTGTGAGGCTTTACCTTGTGATTGTAATTGTGGCTCATCTATTATTGATAAGCCTTGAGATGATTAAAAACAAATTGTCTTCATTCATCCAATAGTTCTTGTTCTTGTAAGTGAGAGACTCTGTAGTCTTCATCACTGATAATGTTGTGCAAAGAGACTTGTAAAGATGGTAGATTGACATCAATAGGCAAGATACCTTTAGAGCCATAGACAAGTGAATATGGTGTGGCTCCTGTAGGTGTGTGAACACTTGTGCGATAAGCCTAAAGTGCGGGATTAAGTTGGATATGCCAATTTCGGCCAACATCATCGACTATCTTTTTTAGGATTTTAAGAATGGTTTTATTAGACACCTCAGCTTGACCATTACCTTGGGGGTAATAGGGAGTGGAGAAATGATGGGTAATATGAAAGTGATCGCAAAGTTCACGAACATCCTGGTTTTTGAAAATACATCTGTTATCAGTGATGATGGAAAGAGGAATACCGTACCAGAAAATGATATAGTTAAGAATTAATGTAGCAATCTATTTTCCAGTGACTTGCATAAGAGGCACGACTTCAATCCATTTTGTAAAATACTCTGTGGCAGTGATAATGAATTTGTGGCCATTGGAAGAAGGAGGGTGAATCTTGCCTATGAGATTGAGTCCCCACTGACAAAAGGGTCAAGAAGTCACAATCGGTTGAAGTTTTTGTGTTGGCGCATGAATAAGGTCTCCATGAATTTGACATTGCTTACATTTGTTGACAAACTGATATGAATATTTTTCCATATTGGGCCAGTAATATCCAGTCCTAATGAGTTTCTTGGCTAAGGTAGGGCCATCAAAATGTGGACCACATATTCCTTCATGAACTTCACGTAACACAATTTGAGCTTCGTCTATTTCTAGACATCTAAGAAGAGTGCCATCTAGACTTCGACGATATAGGACATTGGCTAAAATGACGTATCGGGATATTTGGTGGATGAAAGTATGATGTTGGTTGTTGGATAAGTTAGGAGGAAGGGTATTGTTACGAAGGTATGTGAAAATAGATCCGTATAACTGGGAATCAGGACCAACGACACATATCATCTTAGTAGGAGTGATCTCATATGAGGGAACCAAAAGGTTATCCACCAAGAACTCATAGTGGGTTTCATTCTGCGGTAGATCAATCAACGGGGCAATAGTAGCCATGACATCTACGACTTGATTCTGCTCTCTTGGTATCTGCTCAAAGGTTATCTTTATGAAATGTTGCTTGAAGTCATCTACCATTTTCTTGTAAGGCATTAATTTTTCATCCTTTGTTTGGTAGTCATCGGTTGCTTGATGAATTACAAGTTGAGAGCCCCTAAAAAACATGAAGTTCCTGGATCTTCCATTGAACTGCAATTTGTAATCTAGTTGTTAATGTCTCGTATTTTGCTATGTTATTAGTGTAAGAAAACTACAATCGATATGATTTGGAAATAGAATCTCCTTAAGGCGTGATAAAGAGCATGCTAGGTCCTGCACCATGCTGTGTATGAGTTGTCAAAGTATAGCTGCCAAGGCTTTGTGTGTGATACCGTCAAGATGGATTCATCTAGAAACTCTTGAAGTTAAAGGAGTATCATCTATCATGGGTGCATATGCTAACTGATCTGTGATAGGTTGTCCCTTTATTGATTTTCTATCCACATATTCAATGTCAAATTTACTCAATAGCATCACCCATTTGGCTAGTCTTCCAGTAAGCGTCACCTTATTGAGAAGATACTTCAATGGATAAATCCTTGCGACCAACTTAGTTTTATGAGTTAGCATGTAATGTCATAATTTCTACGAAGCAAAAAACACAGCGAGACACACACGCTCAATTGGTGTGTAGTTTAGCTCATAACCAACCAAAATATTGTTGGTTTGATGATGACTATTGATAAGTTGATGCTTTGACATATTTTTTTATCACGACTCTTAGGTTTTTAGCATCTTTTGGGTTGCATTGTGATAGTAAAGTATTGTGAATTGACTATATGTAATCCATGTTTTAAATCTGAACTTATGAAATCATGTTTGAACTTTGTCGGTTAATTCCTATAGCCATGCCAATTTATTCCTGCAACCAAATGATTTGTCCCTGTGATATGCGGATTATTTAGGATAATGTCATATGTGAGTTAATGAATGTATTAATTGAGTAAGATACATATGTATGTATTTGTATGTTGTTTTTGTTTTAGTGCAAATAATAATTGATGTTGCGGTGGATGATTTTCTTTTGTGCCTAAGGACTGGAGAATCACGTTCAGATAACTGGAGATCAAACTGAAGGGGATTCGAGCAAGCACAATGTATGGCATAATCAGAGTAGTTGTACTTCACCATGGGAGTTTAACTCTAGTGCACATTGAATTCGCAAAATATCGCTTTGGCGTGCAAAGACTATGGTTTGGTTTCAGGATCCACGGTTCCTGCAGCCAAGCTCTCAGTTATCTCCTTCATCTGACAATAATCTGCCTCTTCTTCTGGGTGTAATTTGAGTTTTCCATTGTATTTGATCTTTTATTTATAATAAGCTCTTCCTTCTTTCTTAGAGTTAGACAAGATGGAAAGGAATTGAGCAGAGTTTTGACAAGCATTCTGAATTTTCTCTTTTAGAATATGTAATCATTTTCAGGAAGAAATGAACAAAGAATATGTTGTTCTGATCTGTTAAAAGTATTTTGCTGGAAGTTTGATATCACTCATCCAAGGGGGCCCACTTGATGAGTGATCCTGTATTTATGATCATTGAAGTTAGTTTTTACTTAGTTGCGGTAGAAGTTCATGACTGGATTGTTCCTGCAGCCACTGGAAATAGATCCGCTTACTGTTCCTGCAGCCAAGACAGAATGGTGTGATTTTTGTTATTTTCATTAGATCATTCCAACAGTGTTTTGTGAAGCTTTCATGTAGTCTTTTATGATTTCCATTCCTGCCTTTCCTTTCTGCATAATGTTAGTTACTGCAATAAAGCAGAATAATCATTTAAGGAGCTTAGTGCATATATATTGCAGACCCATTTCAAGTTTTACGTTCCTGGATTGATAACTAAATGAACACCAGCCATGAAAATAGTAAACTCTACCATATGAATGTCCAAACTTCGGATTGAGATTTAAATTAGAGGTATTATTATTATCATTATAGTTGGGGTAGACAACTATCATGTATTCATCACTTTTTGTCATTGATGAAACACTCTCACACATATGATTACATTGACTAACGGTGTAACTTCATTGATTTACACTGTTAACCAGTATGTTTAAGGTCTATTTGTAACCGATACTCTGTGTCAACCTATATATGCCTAAGAGATAACCCATGGTTACATTAAGTCGGCATCAAAATGAAGATAAAGATGAAGATGAAGAACAAGTGGAAAATTTTAAGACAACGATTCACATATTTTGTTCCAACCAATATTGACTGTTCTAACCGGTATCCATTTTTGTGATGAGTTACTAGCACCATTTGTTTGGCAGTCATTTTTTGTGTGATGAGTTATGTTTAATTGTCTAGATACAATGCACCTAGGAAATTGTGTTCCTATGGCCGACATAATATTTGTATGTCTATTTAAAGACATCTTAGTGAATCATTTTAAGGAGAGAGAACTGATATAGAAGAGGAGATTTTATGCGAATACTGATATGCATAAAGAGTGAAATCTTTTGTTGAAGAGTGATAAGTGTTTATATGAAGAGCAATGTTTAATGTACTTAGAATGATCTGATCAAGCAAGTCTTGTGCAACTCAAAACAAATCAAATCTTTCTTGTTGTTTTCTAATCATTACAACAGAATCAAATCCCCTAACTAGGTAAGCTCTAACAAGCTTCATTATACAAATCCTCTAACAAGGTGATCCATTAGTTTGGATTCTAAAATCCTCTAGCAAAGTTACTCTTAACAGGGTATAAGCTTCTAATCAAGCTTGGGATCTTTAACAAGATTCACAACTAGCAGAGCACTTTGTAAGACCTTAATTAGCCAATTATCTATTACTGCAGATAGTTAACTTGTGAGTTCCATCTCACCGTGGTTTTTACCTATTTGGGTTTTCCATGTATAAACACGTGTTATGGTGGATTTTCTACTTTATGTGGATGTTTTTATTTCATTTTGGATGGCATGTATTTTGTTCAAACACTTGGTTAAGTTCATCTATCGGTTAGTGTTTAAAGTTGTGCTTGTTTTGGTGTCACTGGTTCACCCCCCCGCCTCTCAGTGCTTTTCAAGACCATCAACTGGTATCAGAGCCTAACTTCTTTGAAGCCTAACTGCTTAGAAGGGAATCTTGAAACTACCATGGGGGACATAAGCTACTTCGAGATGGTTAGAGAGCTAGAAGCTAGCAGAAATGAAATTGAATCCCTTAGGGGCAAACTGAAAGTTTCTCAAGTCAAAAGGAGAGAGCTATCTGAAAAACTACTAGAAATATCTGATAATATTTCTTCAGATGAAGCCAATATTGAAGCTTTAGCTGATGAAGTTGAAAAGGTGAACGGTGAAAAATTGAATCTAAGAAGAGAACTAGAAGGTCTCACTATCTGCATGAGTCAGGAATTGGAAGCCAGAAGAGATGTTGAAGATCTTATCAAGGTAAGAGATCAAGAGATCATAAAAATCAAACAGGAAAAAGATACTATACATTAGGACTTGATTGTTGAAACAGAAGAAAAGGAGAACCTAAAGCTAGATCTTGTGTTGGCATCGTCTCTGAAAGAGAACCTGTCTAAGCATAATGAAGATCTTGTCAAAAATCTTACTGAAGCCAATGAGAAATTGAAGAAGTTTGTCAAAATTTCTACCATGCTGGAAGAACAAATTCAATCACAGAGAATGAAGGGTGATATCTTTGGACTCAGTTTTCATACAACTGAAAAAGGTGAATCCTTTGGTACAAAGAACAAAAATGCTTCTAAAGTCAATAAGACTACCGGTAAGAAGGTTTTTAAACCTATCTTCTTTGTTTGTCACAAGCCTGGTCATACTGCAAATGTTTGTAGAAACAAACCTAACAGAAATGCAAATTACAATACTAATGTTAGGTATGTGTCTAGAAAGTTTGAAGGTCATTTCTACACATGTGGAATGTATGGGCATAGACATATTGAGTGCAGATATGGATCAAACAATCTTGTACCACACATGCATCCTAGACCAAATGGTGACCAGATAAGGAATTTTGATAACCGGGTAATCCAGAACTGGCAAAGATCCTATGGCAACTGGTTTAGTCCATTCGAAATGGAAAAGGCAACAAATGTTGTTTGCACCTTTTGTAATAACTTTGGTCATGTGGCTATGAACTACAAAAGAAGAATAGGAAGAGGAAATGCAGAACCCTGGAGGTCATCTGGTATGGTTTGTTACCACTGCAACAAACCGAGGCACTTAGCAAAGTTTTGCAGATCAAGAAATAACAGACCGGTCAACTCTTTCAAGGATTAGAAAGGCAAGCAAAAAGTTGATGTTGAGGAAACCAGAGAGGATATAAACCGGACTTGGAAGAAGAAAAGTGAAGATTTTCTTGTAGAGGAAACCGTTCCTTCACCAAGTGAAGAGAACCCAACACCGGTAACTTAAGCCTGTTTAACATGGCTAAGGGGAGCATAATGGTAAAACATCTTCAGACCCCGTGTGTGAAGAGAACCCAACACTGGTAACTTAAGCCTGTTTAACATGGCTAAGGGGAGCATAACAGTAAAACATCTTCGGACCTCGTGTAAAATGAGCAGGAAAGAATTTTTGAATTATAAATTTTTGATAACTTTTTGTTAAGGTGTTATCAACCAGTATTTCACTTAAGCGGTAAATAAAAATTAGGGTTTGTAACCTAAAGTGTGAGCATTTATTATAGTTGGTAAAGAGAATAAAAACAAGTTTTACCTTATCACTTTTACCCTAACTCTTTTAAAAAATAAATTTGAAGCCATTGCAGAGAAGAACAAGATTGTCTTGGTGTAAATTGGCAAATTGCTTTGTGATTAGATAAATCAAGCTGAATTGAAAGTTGCAGAGAGGTGAATAGGTGTGTATTTGAACATTTCAACCGGAAAATGGAGCGACGTGCAAGATACAAGGTATTTCTTTGTATACCGCTTCGAAACTTGTTTATCTAGAATGGAATCTACTTCTAAACCCGTAGAGAGGTTCATGATAACTGCTGAGCCTAAGGAAGCTCTAAAGGCAGATGAAATTACGTCTTATAATGCATTATTGCAAGTCCTGAGTGGTGTTGTGGTCAAAGGTGACTTGTCTAGCTATATAGATTGCAAAATAGAAGGTTTAGGAACTCTACACATCTATACTCAACTGAAATGAAATCACTTTGTGATAAGAATGGAAAAATTGAAGCAAAATATGCTGGGGTTTTCTAAAAAGGGTTTCATAATGTCGCATATTTTCTTGAAGATTTTGAGGATGAACACATAAGAATCATCTTGAGTCGAGTCCACGGAGAGAATATGTATTTGGAAAGGACCCATACAATAACTAAGGAGGCTATAAGGGCTGTAACGGGATATTGCTCAACCGGTGAAATCCCTGTGTTAAGAAGAATTTCAAAGGACACTGTCTTCAAGCTAACCGGTTCTAAATTTGATAAGCATGCTTTCTCTATCAACACTATTAGAGACCCTGTGGTGAAACTTGCAGCAATTGTGATAGGCTACTGGGTATTCTACTCCAGTAGACTTTACAGTGTTACATCTGCAACAATTCACACAACACATAGAATGATTGTTGATAATGCAGACTATGATATTTGTGAAGCTATCAGAGACCAATTATTTCAAAATTTGAAATCCATAAAGAAGGACAACACACAAAAGGTCAAATATGGTCAGCTGTTAGCCAGGTTATTTTTCTATTTTCAGAACTTTCTACCAGGTATTGGAGATATTGAATGGTCCAAGGAACAACTGGTCAATGCACAGATCAAGAACAACATTAAGGTTGTGAAGAATACTTTTTCAGCTGCCGTGAACAAGTATTTTAATGAATTTCAGAAAAAGATGAGAATGAGAATGAGGTTACCTAAAGATGTGGTAAAACACTTTGAAAAAGACATAATCTTCATGGTTACCACTGACTTCTGCTTGATGCAAGCAATTGAACCTAGAGAGGAAGAGATGGAAGATATCAGCTATGACGTTAATCATGATTTACTGGTTGGCTATGCTAATACCCTGTTAGCATTGCCTAAAGATAAAAAGAAGGCAAAATTGGACATTGTGGCAGTCCAAGTTGCACCAACTGAAAGCGGTACTGCACCTGTAGCTAAAGTGAAAGGAAAGCAAAAGAAATCTGATGAAAAATGTCCTATGAAAAAGACCATAAGGATGACTCAGAGTGTCCTAACCAAGAAGGAACTAGCACCAAAAGTATATGAAAAGAAGGAGAATGCACCAAAGAAGAGAAATAGGAAACTGGTTTTGCAACCAAAGTTTGAGGGTACAGATTCTAAAGAAGAACCAAAGAATGAAAAAGCAATTGACAAAACACCTAAGAAGGTAAAGGTAGTGCCAAAGGCAACTACACCTATAGATATTGCTACCTACAAACCTGACACAATATTTGAGAGGACAATGAAGTCATTAGGAAGAAACAGGTTTGACAATATCAAAGAACATTATGATTCTTTCACTGAAGATGAGCAGAAGCAAGTAATCCAAAAGGTAATAACTTATTTGGATCATTACAGTAGATTTCCGCATGATTTGGAGAAAGATATTTCAATCTCTTTGTATAATACTTTGTTAGATAAATGGGAGGAAGCAATTCAATTAGCAAATAATATTTTTGATGAAATATTTGTACAATATTTTCCCAATCTATCATCAGATGGAATTAGTGCTCTAATTAAGCAATACAAAGCATATTTTGATTTTAAAGTGAGAAGATTGAAGCTTCTTAATGCAAAAAGGTCAGTTGTTGAGTCTGAGACACATTAGCTAGCTTGTGTAATTGAAAAAAGGGAAGAAGTCATCCACTCTAGCAATAAGGATGATACTATAGATGATGTTCCTTGACTGAAAATGGATGAAGAGGAAATTGTTCAGGCTGACATAGTCTATCCAACCAAGAAGAAGGATGATTCCATTATTCTTGTTGATGAAGATGTTCAGGACATAGTAGACCTATCTGGAGACATTATTGCACCAGATATGGATCCTCCTACAATCATTGAAGTACAGGTTACATCAGTTGAACAAATGGGCATTCAACTCACAGTGGATAGTGAACTGACAACAAAACAACTAGAGAAACCCCAATCTCCACCGGTCATTGAGACTACTCAAAAGGAGTCTACTGAGGAAGCTATTACTCAACAAATTGAGATACCACAGAGAAGAACATAGAAAGAGCCATCATTAAGAGTGTACCCCTTGAACCAGTGAAGCAGAAACTACTTGATGATGATGATGAATATTCTTTAAGTATCTCAGGATCTATTGACATGAACACCTTGAGTGCATCAGAAATGATGAAGATTGCTAATGTTATGCAATCTTGAGCATACAAGAAGTGACTAAAAGAGAAAAGGATTGAAGCAGAGACAATCTAGAATGCGGTAGAAATTTTGTCTGGTTTTCTACTGGAAACAGTTGTTGCACATCTTCCCACTCCCATCAGCAAACTTCGTCAGTTGGTTGCAGATGCATCTGATCAAATCAAATTGCTTGAAGATGCTACTCAAATGTCTGCTGAGAAGAGCCACAAGAAGAAATACGAAGATAAACTAGATAAGAACATTGAAAGTGGCAAAATGGCTTTATCTCACAATGGAAGTCTGTTAAAGAAAGCTATTGAATCTGGAGGGAAGTATCTTGCCTCTACCTCCAATGTTACTTTCTTTTATTCTAAAATTTCTAAGAGTCAAGTTGAAACCGAGCGGGAAATAGAAAGGTTATGCAAAGCATATGTCCCATTCCAGGACTCCATTCATGCCTTTAACCAGTCTATAGATGATTTGCATGATAGACTAAACATGAATGATAATGAGAAGGCTAAGAGATTTTGATCTCTACGAGAGCTCAAGAGTCAGCTCACCTCACAGGTCGACATTCTTTAGAGAGCCTACTCCAATGCATAAAAGCTATTCTTGCTACTCTTGAAACCTACATGCTAGACTCAATGGAAGAATTCTATTACCAATTGGTGTCTACCTCTAAGTATACATATAACATACTTGAATCATGGGAAAATGCTTTATCCCAAATGAAGCAGAGTTTCAATGATATTTTTATGAGACTAGCCAATGCATGAACTTGTTTAAAATTATAATATATGATGAACACTTTGATACAGATTTTCTATATATATGTATATATTTTACTTTATCATTTTGGCATTGTTGTCAAAGGGGGAATAATAATATGTATGTGTGTTTTTGAAAATTTTGTATTTATACATGCATTAAGGGGGAGTATTGCATTAAAAAAAAGGGGAATATGAGTACATATGTATATATGTTGTGTATGCACACTTAGCGGTATTGTATTACTCTAAAAAATTTCTAAGTGTTGCCATCAATGCCAAAGGGGGAGATGGTTGGCTTGATGATGATTATCATGTATTCATCACTTGTTGTCATTGATGAAACACTCACACACACACATATGATTACATTGACTACCGGTCTAACTTCATTGATTTACACTATTAACTGATATGTTTAAGGTCTGTCTCTAATCGACACTCTGTGTCGACCGATATATGCCTAATTGATAACCTGTGGTTACATTAAGTCGACATCAAAATGAAGATAAAGATGAAGATGAAGAACACGCAGAAAATTCTAGGATAATGGTTCACATTTTTTGTTCCAACAGGTATTGACTGTTCTAACCAGTATCCATTTTTGTGATGAGTTACCAACACTATTTGTTTAGCGGTCATTTTTTTGTGACGAGTTATGTTTAATTGTCTAGATACACTGCACCTAGGAAATTGTGTTCCTATGGTTGACATAGGATTTGTATGTCTATTTAAAGACATCTTAGTGAATCATTTTAAGGAGAGAGAACTGATATACAAGAGGAGATTTTATATGAATACGGATATGCATAAAGAGTGAAATCTTTTGTTGAAGATTGATAAGTGTTTAGATGAAGAGAAATTTTGAATGTACTTAGAATGATTTGATCAAGCAAGTCTTGTGCTACTCAGAACAGATCAAATCTTTCTTGTTGTTTTCTAATCATTACAACATAATCAAATCCCCTAACTGGGTAAGCTCTAACAAGCTTCATTGTACAAATCCTCTAACAAGGTGATCCATTAGTTTGGATTATAAAATCCTCCAGCAAGGTTACTCTTAATAGGGTATAAGCTTCTAATCAAGCTTGGGATCTCTAACAAGATTTCCTCCTAGTAGAGCACTTTGTAAGACCTTAACAGATCATTTATCTATTACTGCAGATAGTTAACTTATGAGTTCCATCTCACTGTGGTTTTTACCTATTTGGGTTTTCCACGTATAAACACTTGTGTTATGGTGGATTTTCTACTTTATGTGGATGTTGTTATTTCATTTTGGATAACACTTGGTTAAGTTCATGTACGAGTTAGTGTTTAAAGTTGTGCTTGTTTTGGTGTCATTGATTCACCCCCCCTCTCAGTGCTTTTCAAGACCATCAAGTATGACCTTTTCTTTTCCCTCAACATCTTGTTGCGCTAAGAGTGCCCCCAGTGATGTTGGTGTAGCTGATATGTAGAGTAACATGGGTTATTCTGGGATTGGTGGCATCAAGACTGGTGGATTTAGAAGATAATCTTTGAGTATCTGAAAATCCTATTGATAGTTATCATCCCATTTGAATTTGATGTTTTTGTGTAGCAAGTGTTGAAAAGGTTGACATTTATTCGCAAGTTGTGCTATGAATCGTCGTATGGACTGGAGTCTTCCTTGTAAAGATCGAAGTTGATTGATATTTCTTGGTGATGGCATTTCTTGGATTTCTTTGACTTTTTCTACTCTGGGATGGGAAAATAGTGTTCAAGCTCAAAGTCTTAAATTTTTTATCTCTTTCACTAATTCCTAATTCTATTAACAAGAGCTGAAATATGACAAAAATTTCACAAACCAACAATTGTTTCTACCCTTTAACAATATCTCCTCAACTACACATTGAGCAAAATAATAATTTACAACAAGAATGACATAAGAACACTCTCACCATAAATCACAATGAATCCATCACAAAGTCTGAATGCCAAAGCTTTCTTCTTATTTGATCAAGTTTGCAAAATAACAATAGGAACACAAAGTTTCACTTTTGCTCTTCACTTCGACAGAGTTTTGTTGCATATAGATTAAAGATTCTAGATCCTAGCTCCATATTAAAAAGAGCAACCTCATATATACAAGTGAGGTGCAATGAGATAATCTAGAAAAACTATGAATAAATCAAAGAAGAGTCCTATTTGACTTAGAATTAGTGCATGTTCTAGATGCAAAAACATAAATGCAAAATGACACTTGACTAGAGATGCATAAAAATGACTAAGTGTTTGGGGCATCATCTTGTTAATCTTTGTCTCCATTTTTCTTCAAGAAATATTCATATTGTCACAATGTAGCCTATATTTCACAGTCATTTGGTCCCAATGTGTTGAATATGTCATTTGGAATGGAGTTACAGAAATGGATTTGAAGAATTCCTGAAGTTGGACAAAAATAATAAAAAATTGTCAATCAGGGTTTAAGAAGTGCATTTTGGGCTTATAAGTCCAATTTGCACTTGGGGATGATCAACAATCATTTAGGTGCATATTAGACTTATAAGTCCAAAATGCACTTATGAAAAAGATAAGAAATAAATTGTCTTAAGTGTGAATTGAGGTTATAACTCCAATTTACACCTAAGAAAGAATCATGGTGCAAGTCTAAGTCACAACCTTGATTCACACCAACTCTTAGCACTTGGAAAAAATGCAAAGGGAAAATGATGTGGGTTGGGGTTATAACCTCGATATACACTATGATGGGGAGACTCGGTGTAGATCAGGGTTACGGCCCTGATATACACTATTCGGTAAGGCCTCGATGTAGGTTGGGGTTACGACCCTGGCATGCACCATTTTGGGAGGACTTAGTGTAGGTCAGGGTTACAACCCCGATCTACACCAGAATGGGCGAACTTGGTGTAGGTTGGGGTTGTAACCCTGCCTTTCACTAAAATGGGAGGACTTAGTGTAAGTTGGGGTTATAACCTCAACTTACACCAAAAACAAGACTTGGTTATGAAGTGTAAATTGGGGTTACAAACTCGATTTGCACCGAACCTTAAAATTTTGAAAGGGAAGTGTAATTCGAGGTTACAAAATTGATTTACACCAAAACACAAAAACTAACTTAAAAGGCCCAAAAAGGATTAGAACCCCTTAATCCAGAATTGAGGGTCCTAAATCATGCACGAGGAGGAATGAAGACTACCTCGAAAAGTGTGCTTAGATCACATGAGATACAAAGTGGATAAAATTTGTAAGGGTTATCCTATTTTTGTGACTTAGCCAAAACCAAGGACAACATGAAGGTTCTTCGTTGGCCATGTAGAAGGAGAGTGGGGATGCTGGTGATCTGGTAGGAGCAATGGAAAATGAAGATCACAAGAAGAACGTTGTAGAGCAATGAGCAGGTTTCCCTTTTGTTAAATCATGTTTATATATGATACTGTATTTCAATGGGGAAGTAATGCCCATTTTGATAGTATGAATATATAGTATATGGGTGTATAGATCTAGATTTGCAAGTGTTGGTTGTTTATTGGTAGTTTGAATTTTAGACTTGAAACATATTATGTAAATCTTGCTTGATAATTAATATAATGACACAATTACCAATAAGAAAGTGTCTTTTTGGAGCTTATACTTGTTTATGAGTTTCATAATGTGTTGTTCTTGAATATTAGATTCTTATGCTTTTTATGCTTTATCTTGTAATGGTGTTAATCTTGGGTTGCATGTTGAGTTTTTTCCACCAAGAAACGTTGGAGAGCCATTGTCCCTCAATCCAATGTGCATCTTTCTTAATATACCTAGAAATCATTTCTCTCATGTTTCTCATGATGATGACGACCCTTCAATAAAGGTGTCTAATGAAAAAATTAAAGAATCTTTATGGGGAATTGGAAGGTCTTCAACAATTTGTGAATAGAGAAAACTTGGTTGAAAAGGTATTCCCCTTGATTGAGAATCTAAGAAAGTTTATATAGGGTGATTCTCATGGTATGGATGTTCTGCATAGCACAACACACATAGTGGATTAAAACACTGTGACAATAGCTAGTTGTCTAGAAGTTTGTAGATGCACTGCTCCTAAAAACCAAGTCAAGGAACCAATATCCATGCCTGCAATCATAACCACTATTCCAACATATACATCCTCTGTTATGTCTATTGTTGTGCAAAATAGTAATGTCATCTATGAACTAGTAATGGGTCTAATCCTATCAATCAATATACCTATGTGTCACCTTCAACCAATATCCTTTTTATTTCTCAAGATACCCATTAACCATATCCACCTCCCACTTACCATAATGTGCTACATACCTACCATAATATCCCTTCTAACCCACCATCAAAATCCAACTTTTCACAAAACAATTTACCTACTAATGTTTCCATTAACTAATTGTTGCAAAATGTGTCATCATTACAATAACAATTGGCCAACATAAGCCAAACCCAATCCCAAAAAACTATCCCATCATATTGCACAAGTACCCACTTTCAATTGCCATCTTAAGACTCTCATCGCATAATACATAGTGATGCCTCATTTTGAAAAATATAATGGAAAAGGTGATCCTAATACTCATATGTTGGCATTTATCACTTTATGTGTCCATTTCATTTTTTAGGATGCCCTTCTTCCAAAACAATTCTATATACCCTTGAGAGAAATTGTTTAGGATTGGTTTTGATCTTTACCTAATGATAAAATTAACAATCTTTAACAAAAAACTAATCAAATTTTATAACATTTTCAAAATAACACTGGGCCACAAGTTACATTAACTAATTTGGTGCATTGTAAACAAGGTGTGAAAGAGAAAGTAATTGATTTTTTTGGTAGATATAAAAGTTTATATATTCATAAATTTCTTATCATCTTCCTGATGTTGATGTTCAAAGAGTTTTCATTGTTAATTTATAACCACATATAAGAGATAAGATCTTTTTCATGAAATTTACATCTTTCACACAATTATGCACAACACTTTGTGATTATTAACTCTTAGTTAGTCAATATGAAGGTTCTTTATCTATGACTCCAATTGATAAATCTAAAGAGGCTCCTGAAACTTACCAAAGCTTTAAAAAACTATAGTGTCATAAATTGTATTTGCAGACAATTTGATCTTCACTAAGGACTCACTTTAGCATTTCCACTTTCTATGCCCTAATTATGCCTAATTCTGTTCACACCGGTGTCAAATATATGATCTTTGTTCTCTGCTTTGACTTATAGACCTTGATTTAGCCTAGATGGATTAGACTAGGGCATTGAGCACCATAATCCTCCTAGACTAGGGCATTGGACACCATAGTCCTCCTAGACTAGGGTGCTAGGCACCATAGTCCTCTTGGAGTAGGGCGTTGGGCACCATAGTCCTCCCAGAATAGAGCGTTGGGCACCATAGTCCAAAAAAAAGGGCCCATTTTTAATCCTTTAATGGCCAAAAAATATTGAGTGGGAATCGATTTCCAATGTCAACCTTCTTTGTAATTTTCATTATGTTTCATGAGGATAGGTATATAAGAAAGTCTTATCCCCTCATTTATAACATATCTCATCAGGGAAATTCAATCCACAATTATAATTCAAGTGAGCAAGTAATCAAGCATCATCAAAGCATTCAAGGAGAGGTCAAGCATTCAGATTTCAAGCATTCAGGATGACATCCATGATCAACTTATTATGAAGACATCCACGAATTCCAACATGATAACATCAACCTTTTCATGAAGGCTCCAAGTAAAAGGAGATTCATACAAAAGATAACATTTCAATTCAACATTTTATCCTAGATCCAATACTTTTCTATTTCAATTCATCAATAAGGGTTAATTTCAAACCTAGCGTTTGACGTAGGCAAACCCCTATCAACCAACAACATTTTTCCTCTCTTGTGTATGCAGGTGATAGGTTATGAAGATAATAAATACATATCCAGAAAGTTTGTACTGAGATGAATTGAACCTGTGCTGCTAAAATTAGTGTCAACTATAAGAAATAAGCATAGAGATAAAACAATAATAAGAACTAGGAAGCAAATTGAAAAGTAAATGAAAGATGCAAACTGATGGCCTCCTTTGAAATGTCCCATCTTCCTCTATTTTTGAGGACCTTGAAGGTGTTATATTTGTTGGCTCTCAACAAAGCAATGACCTCCAAAGTGGCAACTCAAAAGTTGAGTAGCTACTTGATCATGATTATGCAAATGATTTCATGCATGATAAGCTAAAATGAGTGATTAAGCTATATGATTGATAATGGAAACTATATTAGCATGATTATTTCTATACTAAACATGCTATGATTTGATCTAAATTACTAATTATGCTAAGTGATAAGAGTGCAAATGCCTATAGTAACTATGCAAAAAAAATATGATGAAAGGGTCCTTATTGCTCTAGAATGAGGGGTATTTATAGGAATTACTAGGCCAAAGTTGAGGTGGTAGGAATTGGCAATCTAGATTTGATCTAAATATATCAAGGGCTTAGATTGAAATGGTTGGAGGAGAGGTTGGAGGGAGGGACACATGTCATCTCTGTGATGACAAGTGTCAAGGAAACTTGCTCATAAGAGGGCAAGTGTCCAAGGGGAGAGAACAGGTGGCTAAAGTGCCATGTGTCCCAAGGAGGAGACATCCAACCCATAAGAGGTTTAGAAAAGAGGTTAGGATGTGCAAGATATGATAGGGTTAGATGAAATGGGTTAGGTTAGGTTAGGGGGTGGTTAGGCTAGGTGGTTAGAAGTTAGGAGCCATGTGCATTGAATTTAGAAATTCAAATAATAGGAAAAGGATAATTAATCTCAACAAATCATGATTTAATTTGTTTTAATTAATTATAGGATTAGAAGATTGAATTAGATGGGGGAAGAATTAATTAATTTAGAATTAGTTAATCAAAGGGGGAATATTGAATGAACTATATAAATAAATCATTTAGATTTATTTACAAGTAGATGAATAGGGAAATTAATTAAATTCATAAGGGAATATTGAATGAACTATATAAATAAATCATTTAGATTTATTTACAAGTAGATGAATAGGGAAATTAATCAAATTACTTATGAATTTAATTAATTGGAAAGGGGTGACTAATTCAATAACTGCGTATTTAATCAATTATCTTTAGACCATTTTTACGTGTATACATTTTGCCCCTCTTTGAAGCGATGTGCGACGACGCATAGGTTCAAGGAAAATTCGATTTGATGATGTTGTTGATATGATTTGATGCGGGTTTGATCTTGATATGATAAATTTCAATTTGATGCGGACATGAATCGATATGATGCCCCAGGATTGATAAATTGCGATACGAGGATGCCCCATCGGGAGATGAATTAGATAATTTTTTTATTTTTTTGCGATTTTTTAATTTTTCATGATTTTTAAAATTTAATGATGTTTTTGATTTTTTGATGATTTTACAATTTTTTAGATATTTTCCAAGTCAATCCGATTTATTTCCCGATAAGAAACTGAGAACGCTGCCCTGCCAGGCTGATTGGTTGATTAGTTGATTAAAAAACAAGTGAGATAAAATTCCCACTCAAATGCCTCTATTTGAGTTTAAAAAAGTAAAAATCACTTTTTACCTCTCACATTTGTGCATTTGATCTTGTTGAAAAGTTTCTCTAGAGAAGAAAATGGTGATCCCCTACCACCAGCACAAATTCAAGTGAGTTCGGCTTCATGAGCGTCCCGCAGCCTAAGGGTCCACCAATACGTACCCCGAGAAAAACCTATTTTGTTCATTTTTAATTAATTTTTTAAAATAAATTTAACTAGTTAAAAAAAATGATTTTCATTATTTGTAGCATGTGGGTTTTTAATATTTTTACATTTTCAAATTGGGTTTTTCGCATTGCAAATTGGGTTTTCCTCGTTTTTGAAATTTTGAATTTTTTCCCATTAAAAAAAACAATAAAAATTTGTTTTTAAAATTTAACGGCGTTGAGAGCACCGCTGGTTTTCCCACCGGCACCACCTCAACACCGTCGATGCCAAGGTGGGAGCCACTCGCGTCGCAGCAAGTGCGGTGGCAAAGACCACCCATGTTGTGCCATACGTCGGCGACAGCGGTGGAGATTGCCAACACCAAGGCAGGCACCACCAATGTAACATATGAGATCGCTGGCGTCAGGACAGGCATTGCTGGTGGTGACTGTCGGCACTGGGATAGGCGTCACCGACGCAACGATGGGGACTGCCCACGTTGGTGTCGTGGGGACACCGCAGACGCCATGACAAGCATCGCCAGGGTGCCATGGGCAAGGACACGACCATCAAGGCCAAATTTTGAAAATGATAACGATGATTTCGGCCTGTGCTTGAAAAAGATAGTTTGTGCCCAAGCCCACCAAATTGTTGTGTTTTTCAATAAGGTGATTAAATGCTGCCAAGTGTAATACCCTAAAAATGATCATCTAAACCATGGGCCCCTAATCTCGACAATTTCACCAAGGTCCTAACCAAAGGCAATTAGATAAATCTTGAGCACACAATTAATTTCTAAAATCATCAATATCACATGGCAAATTAATCAACCGGTATTAATTAAATATTTATTTAATTAATTAAATCATTAAATCATTTCAAGAAAATCATTTTTAAACAATTATCCTATTTATTTTATTGAATATCCTAGCATATTTAATTAAATAAATCAATTTACCATTAAATTTTCAAAAAAGGAATTAATTGACCAAAAAAGAATTAAAAATTTGAGAAAAGAAATCAAATGGAGATAATCTTGAAAAACAAATTAAAAATTGATAAATAATCTCAAAGAAAGAAAACAAAACATTTAAATATTGAAATTGAATGAAATAGAGAATAAATCAATTTTTTTTCAGATTTTATCTTAAATTTAGTTCAATTTCTTTTAAAACTGAGAAAACATCCAATCACATCAATTCACCTGGATTGTGCTTCCTCTTGGAAAATCTTGACCGCTCATCATCATTTGATGACAGCCGTTGGTTTCTTTCTGAATTTTATATAAATTTAGGCTCTCATCTCCTAATCAAGGATCCTGGAGAATATATTGTTATTATGTTGTTTTTGCTCTAGGTTCATTGAGATATTGCATATTAGTTATTTCATATTGCTTAAATCATTTAGCTTAAACATTCATATATTGCTTAAATCATGTTAGATTAATCTTGCATATTTAGCTTGAATCTTGCATCCATTTAGCTCATATTCATGCTCATATAGATTTAAAAATCCTTCATTTAGGTGTTGTCGAGTCACTAGATAACTTAGCAATTTGAGAGCAATCTAAACTCGCATCTACTATAAGGCAATGGGTCACTTTGTAATGGTTTATTATTCATTGATTATTGATTTACTAACCATGTATCTAATGACTTAATTGAAGTGTTGTGTATTCCAGATACAGATACAAGTCCACTTTTCACACACACATTTTTTGCGCCCACCGTGGGGCATGAATTTCAATACTTCGACGTCAAAATCATTTTTTTATCCCACAGGTCTCGTCCGTACAGTCGCTGGTAAATATTGTATGAGTGTTATTACTGCATAGTGCGATATTCTATCAAGGTCTCTGTTTTATCATACAAATCAGAAAAGGGGCTCGTATGAATTTCTACTCTGAATATATGATTCTATATTTTGTCATTCGGCTCTATCAGAATAGTCGTACGAGTAACTGCTTTGTCGTTTGCTTCTGTGTTTACTCGTTCGGGTCTGTGAGAATTCTCATATGGTCAGGTGAGAATACTCGTACGAGTTACTGTTCTGTCATATGAAAAACAAAGAGTTTTTTTAAGGAGTTTGCTTGAAGTTAGGCTTGTGGAAGGTCAATATATATATGAAATATAAAATTTAAGTATAAGGGACATTTCCTCTAGTTTTTGGAGGATCTTCCAAATTTCAGACTTAGTCAAATTTCAAGGCATTTCAGCATTAGGAGTGAAAAATTTGTAACCACAATTTGAAATTAGGCTTGTGTAAGCCCACCAAGAGATTTGATATTTCACTGAGTTTTTCTTCTTGCACATTTCTAACAATTTCTTGCAGGTAGGAGGAGTTAGATTAGGATTTGTCTTGAATTAAATTTTGATGATACTGACGCTAACCCTGAATTGTCTTCTATTTGCCTGAGATTTTCACAACCTAACCAGTTTCTTGCAGAACGCTTGTCAAAGAATTTATCAATCACACATATGCCTGTCAAAGAATAGAAACAACATGACTACTGATGCGTTGTTTTTGCAGGTTGCCTAAAGAAAATTTACCAAACATCGCGTATTCTTTAAATTCATTTTTAGGCACTTAAATTACTATCTGGTTAATGAACAAATCTGTCTTTTGTGTTTTCAGAAAAATCTAAGAGGTAGGAGAGTATGCTCTTGTCTTTTACAGACAATAAAAAATCTAGACCCTTGAGGCTTTTTATAAAATTGAGATTTGTGTACCTTTAGCGGGCCTGTCACAGTAGGAAAAAGTAATCACCATGGGAGAATGACCCAAGTGAGTACATTTGGACTTGAGCATTCCAACTCATTATAATAAATAGGTCTTTGATGATTAAAGTCTCAGAGGATGGGATTATTTGAGTTTTCTCTTTGAGATCTCTCATATCGAGCATTTTGTAGGGCCTCGCGGTCTCAATCACGTTTACGTGACTACAACTTGTTTCAATACGTTTTCGGGCTATAGGCCTCAATAATGCTTGCGTGACTTCAAGGGGTATTTTTGAATGGAATTCTTGACTAATAACTATAAAATAGAAGCTACCTAGTTCACCTCCGAAAGGGGGATAATCTTTGTGCAAGACAGATAGTAACTCTCCCAAGACACTTGCCATATCGTGCCCCCATTAGCATTTGGAGTCAGCTAATACGGTGTTGAGAATCCATTATGTGAGACTCAATGACCATATTCTAATTAGCTATTGGGTGTGTACCTAAGTCAGCAAGCAAATATTTTCTTCTCTCAGCCAACTTCCATAGGGTTAGTGTGTTGTGCTTGGAATTATTGAACATCATGCATGTTTTCTGTGTTTTTCATCCCTGAAACTAAAACTAAAATACTTAAACTAGAGAGAACAAATCAAACACATCAACAACTCAGTGATCAAAACTATGTTCTAATCCAAAACTGGTCCTTGTCAGTCATCAAAAACTTAGCCCTTGTCAAAAACTAGCTCTCGTTAGTCATTGAAAACTTTGTCTGTCAGAATCTCGTCTCTGTCCAATAAACTGTCATACGAGCCTGCTGAAATATCATCCTGTTACATACCTACTGTCGTACGAGCTTTCATTAATCCTCATAGTTTGTCATCTGGCTTTACAAACTTTGTCATACGAGTCTGAGAAACTATCGTATGGTCTTTTATACTCTGTCGTACGAAAATATATCATAGTCAGTAGATTATCATGTGGACTCTACCCAAATGTTGTGCGAAATTAGGCAACAACTCGTACGAAAAACTCTCTTTATCATCTGGAAACAACTAAACTGTCATCTAGGATTGAGAAATCTGTCGTACGAATTCCTAATCTTATCAGTCAAAACAATCAAATTTGTCAGTCTACGATGGGCATCAAACTGGTTATCATAATTTTTAAGCATAAAGACACCTTTGTAGTGTACCTTCTGCAACTGTGCTGCATGATTTTGTCGGTTACCTCTTAGCTAGTTCAATCAACCTAATCCAATCAACCAATCTGTTGTCCAAACTTCACTCTTGAGTATCACTTAGGCTACTTACCCTCGACTCAAAATTGAAGTTAGTGTATCTCACCCGCATAAGTTTGAACATCAACCTCTAGCCTCAATGAACAACTATCTTTGATCTCACCTTGACATCTGTAACACCTCTCGCTATCAACTGTAAATGGCTACCTTAGCTCCAATTCCCATGGATACATTGGCTCAAATGACTCAAGATATCAAGAAAAAAATATATGACACGAAAATCCAACAAAATAAATCAATGACTCCATTTGAGAAACAAATGCATGATATCAAGAGTGAGAAACTTCAAGGAAAGCTAAAATGATTATATGATTTGACAATCAAAAACCAACAAATAATTAACAATCAAAAGCCAAATCTCAAACAAGCTCACAAGACACCTTCACCAAGACATAAAGACATTTCTTCCAAATATCCTCTAGATAGATAGTTTACACCTTTGGGGCAATCTATTGAGTCAACTTTGAAAGAGCTTCTTGAGCATAATCTTATCATATTGCCTGAAAAGACCACACGGGGATGTGAATTTGTGAGTAAGTATTTTGTATATCATAGACAAAATGAACATAAGACTTCGAAGTGCATGGAATTAAAACATAAAATTCAAGATCTCATTGATGATGGTGTCATTGAAATTGAAGATCATAATAATTCACCTAAAGAGAAACCAGATGTCATTACCAAGCATGATCAAAATGATGAACATATGTCTAGGAATGGCCCACATGTCACCTCCATCTCTTCCATGATGCCTCTATCTCCTAAAAATTCTCAGCAACAATCCATACCATCTCCTTCAAACAATAAAACTTCTTGTATTTATCTTCAAGGGCTATCTCCTATGGAAATCCAAGTTAATGCCAATATTGATACAAGTTCCTCTAAAGATTTAAAAATCCTAGATCCTATGCCATCATGCACTCCAATTTCAAACGTACCCACTTCAGAGAGTCCCACTCAAAATACTTCCCTAGCATGCCAAAACATGAGCACCTTCCAAGAATCCTCCATGCATATCAAAAATATTACCCCTTCCTTAGAAGTGACTCCATGTAAAGAGGATAATCTAAAAAATGAAGAAACAAGTCCTATCATAAATCAAGATCAAGACACCAAAACTCCTCAATCCCATCTAATGATTGAAAAAGATCCTATTTCACTAGATTCCCACGATGATCCCCTTATACCTTTCCATTTCTTCCGAGATGATTCACTTCTATCTCAAGAGAAAAGCATCCTTCCAAATCCCATTCCTAATCCACTTCCTAAGAAAGATCATGATGCCTCTTCCACCTTTGCAAATGATCCTTTTCAAAATGAAGAGTCAAACACCCTTCCTACTCTATCCAATGGTCCTCTTTCATGTCAAGATCAAAGTATCCCTTCATCTCCTTGTCATAATCCTCCATGTTCATCTCAATGATCCATCATGCCCATAAAGCCCTCTCATGATCCTATCATTCCTTGCAAGCCACCTCCACCTCAAAATGGACTTACCTCTAGCATCAAAAGTAAGAAGAAACCCTTTGTTAAAAAGATCTTTCAAAGAATCCATTATCAAAGAAAAGGGTTAGACATTCATGAACAGGGTATATTAGAACCCCCTGATATAAAAGAAAATCTTGATTATAATGGCTACATTTCTCACTCTCAAGATGTTGGTATCCCTCATAAATCCTACATTTCTCCAGTTAATCCAAATACATGCCTTCTCCTTTGCCCGTTCCATCCATTCTAGGACCCTATATCACTCCATTCCTTATGCAGGATCAACAAAGGAACACATCTTCGAGTACCTTCCATCCATCTAAAAGACCTCCATATCATTCCTATCTATCCACATATCTCCCTCCAAGCAATTTGGATGCCAACGATAAAATTCATAAATCAAGCAATCCACATGTATTCAAGGATCAACATGTCCCATGTAATTGACATGTCAAAACAAAGCAAAATATGATCCAAAAAGAAAAGGAAAAATACAAATTGCCACAAAGGCCCACAAAGAAAGAAGAAAAGTCAAAATTTATATGGGTTCTTAAGGCACTTGTACAAGCAATGCGCTTTAAGGAACTACAAAAGCATGACAAATCAAAAACCATGTGGATCCCTAAGCAGCTGCTTGAAGCACAAAAGTCTAAAGAAAAATCAGAATTAGCATCCAAAGTTGTTACTTCATCCAAACCTTCCGAGTCTATTCCTCCATCACCTCCTTCATCCACTTTGGGTTCTTATGCCCCAAAATTTATAACCTTTCCTCCATCCAAATCTCAAAATATGAGATTCACTTCTCTTCCATATGTCCACCATCCCTCAAGGTGTGTGCCAATGTTGATTTTTCCAAAATTTCCATCTATCCATACACAATTCTTCCAACATCTCATCCATTATCCAACACCTCTTTTTCACCCTTCCATCCCTCTTATCCAATCCTTTGCATAAATCCTTGCCCTAGTTTCATTTCATTATCCTGCCACCATCTTTGAGCATACCTTCATAGCCATGGTCTATTGCAACTCATATTCCAAGGGTAGCATCCAAAGAAGCGAGATGATGGGGTCCTTCTTCCAGCCCCTATCATGCCTCCATTATCTTCCAAAATAAAAAATAATTTTTTTTTGCCAAGCAGGTGAAAACCTGGTAAACAGGCACCTCTTGTACTCAAGCACTCCATCTATCAATGCAACATTGGAATTTCTTGTTTTCATTCCTGCTTTCTTGCATCTTTTCTTTCACTTGTACATATCTTTTAGTCACTTTCGTGACATCCTGGTTCTTTTAGAACCCTCATGGCTTGAAACCGATCACTATCCTAGTCTTAGGGTAATCGATTGATCAATTTACATGTCCTAAGCAGTATCAACCAAGTCATATTTTTGCCAGTGGTACCTGGTCATCCACTATGAGTTAGTCACCTGTCTCCTAACTACTAAAGAGTTTTATTACTGAGTAAACAAGCAAAACAAGACTATTGAAAACAATCACTAAACTGTTTGAGATATGCATGAAATTTTCTTTGTGTGTTGTCTTTTATATTGGCTTTCACTTATTATTCCCTCTGAGTAACTCGAGGAAGTCTATCTTGACTAAGAGAAGCAAGAATTGGGGGCATAATACTTTTCTTTGTAATCTGCTTGTAGGAATGAATCTGATGATCTGGAAACATCTAAATCAGCTAGGTGTCTGTGATAAGTGCCTTCACATCAAGGTGAAATCACCACACATATCTTGACTCTGCTTATTTGTATGCTACAGGGAGGTTGGAGCCATTTCTTTGTCTGTTTTGAGGGAATTTCTTTAATGTGCAATCCAAATGCATGCGTAATCTGTCCAAGGATATGAATGAACAAAGGGTCATTGCAGACAACATTATTCATATTGCATATGCAAAGAAATGAACTCTATTCTACTTACTGTGTTTGTAAAATGCCCAATGATGAAAATTAAGCATTCTAAATCCAGTGACTAGGTTTAGGTTGCATTCGTTCTAAATTTTATGCATTTCAAGTGATTTCAGCATGATAACAATGATCTCTTTATCTTTTAAATGAGAGTCTGAGGCATTCATCATTTCTTAGCTAAGTGGTCTCTTTTTCATCATCATTTCTCCAATCGAGTACTTGTGTATTGAGATGTCAGTTGCATACATGAGCATCTTATATAGATCCATACATTTTATTTTATACTTATTTGCATTCATATTATTGCATGAAGAAAAATAAACATTTGCATTACTAGTTGCTCATTCTCCTCATTTATTTGCATAAAAAGAAATAAAAATAAACATCCATATTCCATTCACATTCATTCATCTATACTGAAAAGATATGCATACATATAGAATAAAGCATATAGAACAACATCTCATAATCAATCAACACAAGTATGATGAAATCAAATCAAGAGCTCGTAAATCGACTGTCCTGAGTCCATTTTCGGGATCAAAATCGAAATCTAACGTCAATTCTCTCATCAAAATTTCACGATGGAAACCACTTAGCGCTTTCATAAATTGCTCATTCTCTTCTTCAATTTGCGCTCAATTTCTCGTTAATCAACGCTAAATCTCAATTTAATTCTCACATTAACTCTGATTTTAATCTTCAAAATTAATCTTTGTGCTCAAATAACTTATCATCGCTACAATTTTTTTTTTGCCTACAATCACTGCGCAACCCTCGCTATCTTTCAATTTCACTCCTGAGGGGGCATACTCATGACCTCAAAGTCGACAATTTCTTTCAAAAATCTTCATTACAAGTCGAGCGGCTAAGCTTCATCAAATCAATCTTTAGGGGCATATCAGTTTCATCACTTCAAATCAAGCTAATATTGTCTTTGTCTGAATCAGTCTCTAAACGTTAATTAGTTTCATCACTTTTTCATCGAGCTGATTATTCACTTAAACTCAATCAAGGGTTTAAAGAGTATCTGTGATCACACACTCAATCTAAGTAGGTGTTCAGTTTCATCGCTGTTGTCCTCATTTTTGTTTCCAAAAATGAAGGACCACTACATGAAATTTTTGTGAAAAAATGCAAAATTTTACTCTATGACATGCTTCTCAAGGCATAATTTCGACTAATCCTTGGACTGGCTTAATTCTCAGTCCATTCTTGAACTGTGTTTCAAATTTCGTCAAATTCTGGGTTCGTTTGCTATGTCTTTCCTTCAATTTCGGGTTTTAAAATCTTGACTGCAGGTGGAGAATTTTCTTCAAACTGCAAGTTTTAATGATATTCATTGTTTTGATTGTTGTAGGGGAATTTTTAGCTTATTACATGTGCACTTTTATAATTAAAAGATGTTACTTACAATTTGTTTTAAATTTCCCTTTCTTGTTTTTGTCTTTTTTATTATTTTTTGGTCTTGTTTAGTTAAAATAGGGATTTTTTGGCTCAATTACAAGTAAACTTGTAGTTTGGTCAAAAAACCCCTACTTTAATGGTTTTTGCATGTAATAGGAATTTTAAATCCCCATTACATATGTGCAAGTATTTCTAACTTGTTGTAGGGATTTTATTTCCCTTTTACAAGTAATTAAAACTTGTATTCCTCTCTAAAAAACCCGATTTTGCCTTGCAAGTGCATTTTTGACAATTTTAAACTTGTCATTTGTCCAAAAAAACCCGATTTTGGCTTGGCAAGTGAAAAAGTAAAAATAAAACTTGTCATTTGTCCAAAAAATCCTGATTTTGGCTTGTAAGTGGAAAAAGTGAAATAAAACTTGTATTTGTCATGTAAAAACCCGATTTTCATTCCCTTATGCAAACTCAAACTTGTCTTTTATTCCAAGAAACCCGAAATGCAAGAAAAAATGGGTTTTGACCATTTCAAGGCAATTTTTGTGGAGAAATTGTTGGAGGAGGAAGGCGTTTTGGCTTGCATCCTATTTTCATGCATTCTTAGACACCTTTTATGACATTTGGAGGTTGCATTGATTGGTTTTTTTCCCTAAATCACTCATCACATTTTTCTTTAAATGCCACATTTTGGTTGATTAAATCTTCAACAAACTGCAATATCCTAAATCGTTTTGCCCTCTCTCACCTAGGCGTGGAGTTTGGGAGGAGTTTCAAGCTATTTAATGATGCCATCCAAGATGCAATACTTGCCACATTTTTTTATTTTTTTTTCTCCACGTGAATCATTTTGGCTGCATATTGGAAGTGTTTAACACCATGAATCTTCAAGGACATGAATCGTTTAGGCTTGGAGTACTAAGATGTTGAGGGTTAAGAAGTATTCAAACATTTTCTATGACATTTTACTCTTGTTTGCTGCCACGTTTTTCCATATAAGACATTTTTTGCAAAAACATGTTAAGGGTTTGGCATTGCGGATTGCTTCTATTTATTGGTTTTCCTTCTTCTTTCCAAGAATTGGTTGCATTTCTTGAAGAGGAATTTTTAGTTTGAAGAAAGGTATGTTCTCTTTCCTTTCTTTCCTTCATTTTGTTATTTTCTTGTTTTCTTAGTTTCCTTTCTTAGTGGCATTTTTGGAATGTGTTGTTCTTCCCCCAAAAATCAATTTTTGTGAGAGAAATCTTCCCCTTGGTATGCAATTTTCAAATTGCATTGTTCTTCCAAAAATTTCCTCTTTACTTGTATTCGGGAATTTTAATCTCAAATTACAAGTTCGCCGGAAATTCTTGTTCTTCCCCTACGGTTAAGGAATTTAACCATTTTTGGTTGAAATCCCAAGTCGAAAAGTGTGAAATACCCCTCCCTTGCAAATTCGGGTTTTGAAAACCAAATTACATGTTGAAGAGTTCTTCCCATTTTCATGAAAATGACTTTACTGGATTTTCCCATTTCTATCCATCCATGTTCGCCATATTCGTATTTTTTGCAAGTCAAAATCTTATTTTTACTCCATTCCTCCATTTGCGAATTTACAAGTGTACTTGTATTCAGGTTTTAAAACCCCGATTGCATGTATGTCCTTTCCAACTTGTATACTTGCAAAAATTTTCCCAAGATCTGAAATTGGTCAAAGTCAAGATTTTCCCATTTCTACATATTTCCCCTCTTCCTCTCACAAAATCATAAAGTTCAAGAATCAAAGTTTTACCCATTTGGAGAAGGAAGAATGATATTTGCACCTGACTATGATGTTGCCTTAACTCTTTTAAGTCTTCATCATAGTATCCCAGGTTCACAATCAATGTCAGATTTGCTGGCATCTCCAACTCCAAAGAAGATGAAATACAAATATGACAAATATTAGAATGAGGTTGCACCTTCCCAAGTTTCTTCTCCTTTGGATCGCATAAGAGACACAGAGATAGGGCACGTTGATATGTCAGAATTCGTCAAGAGGGTAGAAGATCCACATGATAATAACTTGCAGCGGCTATTGGACAACCATATCCATCATGCATCTTCTTTCCCGGTGGCTGCCCTATAACCTGAGTTCGTTCTTGCCTGCACCCATCATTTTGACAAAGAGTCAAGAGTCATCAAAAAAGATGATGGGGAAGCTATAATTCATCTCGATACAGATACAATTGAGAAGGTCTTCAGAATACCTCCCGCACCTATTTATATGGAAATCTCCAAAGAAAGTGCAGCAGAGTATTATGTGAAGAGGGAAAAAGATTGTAAACGACACATCAATAGGTGGATCCAAGAGCCACGGGCCTCCTTCTCAAAGTGGGTGAAGATGTACCACTGCAATTTCAAATGGGAGATTGGAGACACCATAACCCTTCTCAGCAGGATGATGGGCCTTGAGCATTCCAATGTCTTTGAGCCATGGATGTACCAGTTTATCATGTTCATATGGCAATCACATCACATTTCATGGGGGGAAGTCATCAACGATGCCTTGTGCGAACAACTTGCAGTAGTTCCTACCACCATCACCTTCTTCATGAATTCTTATTTGGTATATTTAGTAGCATCACTTAGACACTTTCCAGGTCTTTCTACCAAGGGTGATCGCTCACTTATACCAGTTTGGGAATATTATGACTAGTTGCCATTGAGACCCAATAGACTGCATTTCAGAAGGGTCCAAGATGCATTCTTTGGATATTTCATGTGTTAGTTTGACAGAAATCTCAAGAACAAGAGACTATCAAACAAGGCATGGGACAAGGTGTGTGAGTATGGATGTTTGTTTTTGCAGTTTCCCACCTTCACCTATATAAGGATCGAATGCTATGATGGTCAGCCATACATGCTTCCTAGATACCCAACCGATAAGATAATTCTTATGGAGTTGGGAAGACAGATCATGTTTGTTCACACTTTTTAGTTTGCTAGACACAAGGTTAGAATGGGGATCTCTACCACAAACCCATTAAAAATTGGCTGATACTCCCTTGTCACATCTGGAAAGGCTAAGGTCATGGAAACTGAATTGTAGGAAATCAAGCTCAAAAGGTTTAAACCTAGAGCCGATTTCGATTATAGGGGTATAAAGGAGAAGATCAAGAAATCCTTTGTGCATGTTCATCACATTGAAGACATTTGGGTAGATCTCCGCATAGAAGCCGAAGTTCTGAAGATGGATTACTGCAGGCTCACTATTGAGAAAATTGTTGATTTGAACTTGGTGGATATCCCACAAGGGATGATTGATGATGGGCATATACTTGATCCTGAATACACTTGATGGAGGGTTGAGGAAGCTCCACTTCCTTTGATCCAATGGTCACACAAAGAGTGCATATCCATCCTTGATAGATTCCAGCCTATCTTGGCCAACACCAACTCATGGCTGAAAAGTAATGCTGTTAGACTTATAAAAATCAAGGTTGGTAAAGAAGATGATTCTATGGGGCCTCTTGGATGGAAATCTGAGATTCAGATTGACAACAAGGAGGGTGCTTCATCTTTGGGCACAAGGATCAAGTTACAAGTCAGTCATGCAATAGTGCTTCCTCCTGAGGAGACGACTATTTGTGGGAAGGAAAAATCATGATTTCATGTTCAGGTGATTGATCTGGATAATCCAGATGAGGGGCAGCAATCTGATGATGCTCCCAAGTCTCTAGTTCCAGACTCGCCTCCTGAGATCATTCCACCAGTTTCCATTGAGATGCCTCTTTCTCCTCCTGATTTGCTTGTAGATGAGTCTCCTCAGAATGCAATTCCTATTTCAGCATACGAGCCATCTCTTGGTCATCAACAAGAGACTATGCTGAAAGTTCCTGAGGATAATCCTGCTTACATTCAGTTGTTAGAAATTGATACTTCCACTTCTGGTTTTGAAGAGTTCATGAGGCAATCTTCATGTCCATTGGTAGCTGAGCAAACCATGGTCACTATCCAAAAAAATGTTCCTCCCAGGATGACCATGGTAATTCAAATAGAAACTACTTCTCCTTTGCCTACTACTGCTACTGGAAGAGAGTTGATGACTTTGCCTCCATGGCTTAGTTCTTTCACCCTGAAAAGGAAGAAGCAAGAAATCTGACTTGACACCTTTGACTATTAGCAACTGAAACAGTCCAGATCTAAAGTTGCTAAGAAGGCCAAGACTATCTCCAGAGTAACTGTTGATAGTAACAAGATGAAAGTAGCTGAAATTATGGAACCTATTGCAGATAAGCCACTTGATGAAATGTCAGCTGCTGAATATAAGGTTACAAGGATAGAGTTGGGCAAACAAACACATGAGGTCATTAAACATGATGCTCAGTTTTCTATTGCTTCATTGGTGCAAAGGTGTGATGAGCTTCTAGTGAAGAAAGACAAGCTAGAAGAGGAAAACCGACAGCTTATGGCAGCCATTCATAAAATCACAAACCCTGCTGCTGAAGGGAGTAACTCCATAGGTTCTTTTGGTTCCCAAGAATCAATTCATGGAGTGGAAAGGGCTGCTCAGAAAGTACAAGCATTAGATTCCTAGGTTGATCAACTTCATGATCAATGTGTACAGGTAATGAAAGACATTTTTTAAATAATGTCTAAGTTAGAGACCATTGAGGGGAAACTGGATCAGACTTCTAATACTTTCAAAAAGAATCTGGAAAGTGTTGAAGAAAGTTTGACAATTTGGCATACCATGCCCCAACAATAGTTGAGTGTTCTACAAGAGCACACCATCATCTCTTCCAGGGTCATATACTTGGAATTTGAAGAACTCCTGGAAAACAAGACCCTTGTTCTTAAATCCCTCATTGAGGAGATCGGTGATGCAAAGAGATTTCGAGGTGAACTTTACCGAGATATTGTATCACATTGTGAAAGGGCCTCTTGCAACATAGTAAGTCAGGATGGAGAGCTGATTCCAGAAGAAGAAGTTCTTGCTGATTTACAGATGAGGATTCATAATGAATGGAGGAGTGAACAATTCTTAGCAACTTCGATTCAAGCATTGATGAAACACCAAGCCTTTCTGCATGAAATCCAGTCTATCCTGGATAAAAACAATTCTACTCTCCTCCGTTGTCACGACACTATTGTGAAGACTATGGTTGTTGCCAAGAACACCCATGAACCGAATCCCGATGAACTACAAGCAAGCATCCAGAAATTTCAAGGATTTGTGTCTTCACAAAATGCAACTTAAGTGTTTTTCAACACTTAGTTGAATTTTCCCTCTTTTGTAATCTTTAGTTGTAATTTAGTTTTAACAACTTACATGTAAAAGTATTTTTTTTGTAAAAAGAAAGTTACACATTACTTGCACTTTTGTAATTACATGTAAGGCAATTACAAGTTGTGTCTGATTAGGACTGTAGTTGGAACAATTCTTAGTTAGTTGGAGTAACTCTTAGTTAGTTAATGAAGTCTCAGTTAGTTATTGAATGAGTCTTGGTGGTTGAGAGAATCTCTCAAGTTAGTTAGGATCCTCCCACCTTTTTCTCAAGGCTCCTCTTCTATAAATACTGGAGGGGTCTATTGTAATATTTATCTTTTGGAAAGCAAGCAAAAACTTTGCCAAATTTGCAGCAAGAAGTCTTTGAACTTATGTATGTGAATTGAAGGTTTTGAAGAATAATAAAGAAGGATTACTCAAAATTTTGAGTCTTTGAGCTACATGTTTGAGTTTGAATCTTTTTATTTCTTCTATGCAAAGTGTTTATAAAGGAGCTTAGTCCAATCTGATTTAAAGTCTTTGAGCTACAAGTAGAGAAGATTAATTAAAATAGGAAACTCTCTTGAAGGAGCAACAAGTCTTTGAGCTTGCATCTATTCTTGAGGAAAAATTACTGTTTGATAAGAAATAGCAGCAAGTCTTTGAGCTTGCATTAGTTCTTGTCTTTGTGTTGAAAGAATAGATTATTCCAGTCTTTGAGCTATTATCTTTTATTCGTTGTAAAATTTAGTATAGCAAAGGGTAGATAGTACTTCCAGTAGTCAAGTCTTTGAGCTTGATATTGTTGTCTCATCCTGAAGGAAGTGACGGAAGTCTTTGCACTTTCAGGAAACTTCATTTCCTTTCTCTTATTTCACTTAAAAGTGGTTATTGTTGTTCATATTCAATTGCTATCCTTTTTTGTGAAGAGAAAAGGATATTGTCTTTCTTGAAAAAAGAAGAAAGATTGCTGTCCCATCCTATTTTATTTTCCAAGTTGTAGTTAGATAGGGGGAGCCTTCCTTTAATTAGGAGAGTTTTTACTCATGTGCTGTGGTTGAAACCACAATTTTGTATATTTCCCCAAGTGTACAAAATTTTCAACCAACAATCGCATCGAATCAAGCTGGACAGTTTATCTTCGCTCATCGTATCTTGATCAATCAAGTTCAAGATCGGTTTTCTCTTCTCTCACTGTGTCTACTTCAATCAAGTTCTAGATCGGTAAGATCCGCTTCTTGATCAATCAAGTTCAAGTTTGGTATCTTTGCTCTTCATCGGTCCTAGTTCAATCAAGTTCGGGATTGGTTTCACTTTAATCAACTCTATTCAGTTTCATTGCCTCAAAACAAGTTGAATACCTCGCTCTTCATCTGGTTCGTGATCAATCAAGTTCAGAACTGGTATCTCCTAGACATCAACTTTTCTTTGAACCAACACGCTACTCACACATTATTTTAAAGAGGGTCAAATGTAATACCCTAAAAATTGTCATCTAAACCATGGGCCCCTAATCTCGACAACGTCACCAAGGTCCTAACCAAAGGCAATTAAATAAATCTTGAGCACACAATTAATTTCTAAAACCATCAATGGCACATGGCAAATTAATCAAACAATATTAATTAAATATTTATTTAATTAATTAAATCATTCCAAGAAAATCATTTTTAAATAATTTTCCTATTTATTTTATTGAATATCCTAGCATATTTAATTAAATAAATCAATTTGCCATTAAATCTTCAAAAAAGGAATTAATTGACCAAAAAAGAATTAAAAATTTGAGAAAATAAATCAAATGGAGATAATCTTGAAAAACAAATTAAAAATTGATAAATAATCTTAAAGAAAGCAAATAAAACATTTAAATATTGAAATTGAATGAAATAGAGAATAAATCAGTTTTTTCTATTTTTATCCTAAATTTAGTTCAATTTCCATTAAAACTGAGAAAAGCATCCAATCACATCAATTCACCTAGATTGTGCTTCCTCTTGGAAAATCTTGACCTCTCATCATCATTTGATCTCAGCCGTTGGTTTCTTCTTGAATTTTCTACAAATTCAGGCTCTCATCTCCTAATCAAGGATCCTGGAGAATATATTGTTATTATGATGTTTTTGCTCTAGGTTCATTGAGATATTACATATTAGTTATTTCATATTGCTTAAATCATTTAGCTTAAACATTCATATATTTCTTAAATCATGTTAGATTAATCTTGCATATCTGGCTTAAATCTTGCATCCATTTAGCTCATATTCATGCTCATTTAGATTTAAAAATCCTTCGTTTAGGTGTCGTCTAGTCACTAGATAGCTTATCAATCTGAGAGCAATCTAAACTCGCATCTACTAGAAGGCAATGGGTCGCTTTGTAATGGTTTATTATTAATTTATTATTGATTTACTAACCATGCATCTAATGACTTAATTGAAGTGTCGTGTATTCCAGATACAGATACAGGTCCACTTTTCACACACACACACACACCAAGTTAATTTGATTTTTGATGTCGATAGGGTAAAGATAAGCCAAAGTTGATGCTCGATATCAAATTGATGAATTTTTATTTTATTTTTTATATAGATACTCTTGATTGATGATGATTCATGGTTAGTTTTGATTATCTTGATTTGCGTGCTTGATAAGATAGGATTGATAACAACTTCATGATAAATGAGAGTCGTCGATAGGGCTCAATGAGATTTGATAGAAATATCACTTGAGCAAGATAGATTGATAAATTGATAGATAAATCGAGTTACTGATATGTTGATATGATTTGATTGTAGGAGTACTTCAGTGTCCTCCAGTCTCGGGAGCGCTTCTCGAAGATGTGGATGTTGATACCTTGCCTTAGCCAGGTAGAGTGAGGTCACATCAATAGGTGTGGCTTATCTTCTCTTCTTAATATGCCCCAAACTTTGATTAACTGGGGATTACTTATAGCGTTAGCTGAGCGGTGGCACACCGAGCACAATACTTTCCACCTACGGACCAGGGAGATGACTATTACTCCCAAGGATGTGTATAGGTTACTCCAGATACCTATGATGGGAGAGCTTGTCTACTACAATCTCAGTGAGCAAGGGGGTACTAACACACTTCGATGAGTTTTCAATGATGATGAGATCGAGGGATATGACATTGCGTGGCGGGAGATGCTCGATTTGGAAATGCAATGCTTTGATCAGACCGGTCATTTGGTCATTTTTTTCTTTTTTTCCATCATTGAGCCTTTAAAATGTGGGAAGTGAGTGCAAACATCGATGGTAAATTGAATCATGATGACCTGAGCACTACTTTCCTGGATTTTGATATTGCAAGTTAGCATAAGCATTGAGGTATAATTGAACCAAGATGACCTGAGTGTTTCTTGCATAAAACAGGCAGTATTAACCATTCGTATGTGAAAATCTGAAATGTCCTCGATGATACTCAGATGATCATGTCCTGAGATAACTTGCACATATTAATGATTAATTTATAGACAATAGACAAGAAAATATCATGTTCCTTCCTTGTTCCTCTAGTGAGAGACATCCTTGAGTCACTTTTCAAATTTTGGAACCGTTGGAGGATTAGTTATCCCTTTTTACAACATTTTGCAATGACAACAAAAGTTGTCAACTTGCACTTTTCAAATTTGGTGACTCCAAGGTGTATTTGACCTATTCCAACAATTGGTTTGATGTTTCTAAGAACAATATTTATTTGCTTGACTCATGCCTAGAATCCTACTGACGCACATGGTCATTTATCCATGGTGGCTCATAAAATACAACCATGACAATGCCTTATATCAATTGGGTCTTATTGACTCACATAACTATCAACCTATTACAAATGATCATTTTCACGTCATGGGTGATGTTAGGCTCTTTTAGACTTCATTTGTGTCTTCATTTGTGTCTTTGGGTGCTCCTGCACCACATGAGCACCTAGTTAATTAATTCTTAGTCATCAATGTCACATGGAAAATAAAACATTGTATATTAATTAAATATTTATTTAATTAATTAATCATTCCAAGAAAATCATTTTAATCAATTATCCTATTTATTTAATTAAATATCCTAGCATATTTAATTAATAAATCATTTTTCCATTAAATCATGAAAAAAAGGAATTAATTTGACAAAGAATTAAAATTTAGAAAATAAATCAAAATGGAATTAAATTGAAAAATCTCAGAAAAACAATTTAATGAATTAAATAAATTAAATATCAAAATTGAATAAAAATATAAAATATGGAATAAATTAGTTTTTCTGATTTTATCTTAAAATTAGTTCAATTTCCTTTTAAACTGAGAAAAGCAGCCATTCACATCAATTCACCTGGATTGTGCTTCCTCTTGGAGAATCTATGCTGCTCATCATTGATTGATCTTGACCATTGCTCTCTCTCTGGATTTTCTATAAATTCAGGCTCTCATCTCTCATAAAAAAAGATCCTAGAGATTATCATTATTATGTTATTTTTGTTCTAGGTCTATTGAGATTTTTGTGCATTGAGACTATTGTATTAGCTTAATCATATTGCTTGAATCATGTTAGTTTGATTAAAATCATATAGATGGATTAATTTCTTAAATCATATTAGCTTAATCATGCATATCTTGCATCCATTTAGCACAATTTCATACTCATATAGATTAAATCCTTCATTTAGGTGTCGTCTACTCATTGGTATTGCATAAAGAAATCTGAGAGCAAAACTAAACTCACATCTACTAGAAGGCAATAGGTCTCTTTGTAATGGTTTCATTATTCATTGATTATTGATTTACTAACCATGCATCTAATGACTTAATTGAAGTGTTGTGTGTTTAGATATAGATACACATACAAGTCCACTTTTCACACACATTTTTGGTGCCCAACGTGGGGCTCGAGAATTCAATTTTCGGCCTTGCAAATCATTTTAAAAATATTTTTCAGGTTTCGTCCGTACAACCTCTGCAAAAGGTCGTACGAGTTTTTACAACATACAGGATGAATTCTGAGATTTGTCGTTAGGCTCTGTGGGAATCATTGTACGATTATCTACTTTGTTGCTTTCTTTTGGGGTTTACTCATTCATTTCAGTGAGAATACTCATTCTTCTCTATGAGAATTGTCATATGAATTTTTGATTTGCTCTTTTTATAAACAATATACTTTTTGGGCTTTTCTTGATTTGGCTTTGGATTTTACTGATGCTAACCCTGAATTGTCTTCTATCTTCCTGAGATTTTCACAACCTAACTAATTTTCTGCAGAATGCCTATCATAGAATTTGTCAAATAAAACTTACACCATGTCAAAGAATAAAAAACAATATGACTATTGATGTGTTGGTTTTGTAGGTTACCTAAGGAGAATCAACCGAATATTGTGTATTCTTTAATTAATTTTTAGGCACTTAAATTGCTATGTGGTTAATGAACAAATTTGTCTTTTGTGTTTGAAATAAAAATCTAAGAGGTAGGAGAGTATGCTCTTGTCTGCACAGACAATCAAAAATCCTGACCCTTGAAGCTTTTCTTAGTTTCAGATTTGTGTACCTTTTAGTGGGCCTGTCATAGTGGGAAAAAGTAATCACCCTGTGAGAACAACCCAAGTGAGTACAACTAAACCCAAGCATTCCAACTCACTATAATAAATAGGTCTTTCGGGATTAAAGTTTCGGAGGATGGGATTATTTGAGTTTTCTCTTTTGAGATCTCTCATATCGAGCATTTTATAGGGCCTCGTGGTCTCAATCACGCTTGCGTGACTACAACTTGTTTCAGTACCTTGTCGAGCTATAGGCCTCAATTGCACTTGCACGACTTCAAGGGGTAATTTTGAATGGAAATCTTTACTACAAACTTTAAAATAGCAGCTACCCGGTTCACCTCTGAAAGGGGGATAATCTTTGTGCAAGAGAGACAATAACTCTCCCAAGATACTTGTCATTTCGTGCCCCGATTTGCATTTGGAGTCGACTAATACGGTGTTAAGAATCCATTATATGAGACTCAACGGCCATATTTTGATTAGCTATTGGGTGTGTACCCGAGTCTACAAGCAAAGGTTTTCTCTCTCAACCAACTTCCTTAGAATTAGCATCTTGTTTTTGAAGTCACTTTGGATCTTGCGTGTTTGCTGTGTTTTTTTGTCCTGGAAACTAAAAAATAAAACTCTAAAAATTGGAAAAACTCAAAACAATAAAAAAGAAAATCAAATTGAGTGGTCAAAAACTCAGTTTCCTTGTCAAAAATTTGTCCTTGGTCATAATTGTCGTACGAGTTTCCTAGTTCATCGTTTGAGTCATCTAAATTGTCGTATGAGTTACCTACATTGTCTTCCAAGTCATCTAGTTTGTCATTCTGTCTTCTCCAAACTGTCATTTTGGTCTCTGAAGATTGTCATCTAGTCTTATAAACTTTGTCATACGAGTCACACTAGTCTATGAAAAGTTGTCATCTAGTAAGATTTAAATTATCGTTCGAGTATAGGCAGCAACTCATACGAGTATCTCTCTTTATCATCTGGAAGTTACTAGACTGTCGTCTGGGTTGGTATATTTTTGTTGGCTTGATGATGATTTTTGTAATGGATGACTTTATGTGTTGTCATTGATGGCACATACACACACATATGTTCACATTGTCATAATCATCTTAGTTAAGACAAACCGGTACTACTCCTAAGTATTAGTATTGCAAATCGATATCATATGTATAGAATAGTCCAACCAGTTTGAAGGTGTCTAAACCGGTATATGTAGACAATCCTTATATGTAGGAATGATAATTGGTTTTGGTCATTTTCACTTACACCAGTTAGGAGATACTGCGGAGATCAACAAGGAGGCAAATGGAGGACAATCGGTCTATGAGTTGGAAGAGATTAACACTCAACTAGTATCAGTGTTCCAACCGGTTTCACTGATTGTGTGATGAGTTATCATTGGTCATGATGAGTTATCTCTAACCGAAAGATTTGGCAGTTATCTGTGATGTGTTATGTAAGATTGTCTAGATACATTGAACCTAGGAAATTGTGATGAGGTTCCTGAGCCAACATGAAATCTAATGTCTATAAAATGACATTGTGATGAACTGTTTTTATGATGTGAGATACAAGTGATGAGTTGATGCGATTTATTGAAGGATTTGCAAAGTATGTCGGTGTTGCAATATTGAGTGAGCAGAAGAGGATCTATACAAGCAAGATGTGCTATTTATAGATCATACCACTTGTTGTTTTCTAATCACTACAATATTTAAATCCTCTAACCAGGTAAGCTCTAACAGGCTTCATTATACAAATCCTCTAACTAGGTGATCCATTAGTTTGGGTTTGAAATCCTCTACTGAGGTTACTCCTAACAAGGTACTACCTTTAACCGAGTATAGCTCCTAATAGGGCTTTGGGATCTTTAACAAGATTTTCTCCTAGCAGAGCACTTTGTAGACCTTAACCGGTCAGTTACTTATTACTGCAGATAGTTAACTTGTGAGTCCCATCTCACAGTGGTTTTTCCTAGTTGGTTTTTCTAGGTATAAACACTTGTGTTATGGTGGATGTTTTACTTGTTGTGGATGCTTTTATATCACTTTAGATTGCATGCATAGTTTTAAGTAAACTGGTTAACTATTTTTACTAGTCTGTGTTTAAAGTGGTATAGTTTTTGCTATAACTGATTCACCCCCCCTCTTAGTGCTTTATAAGTCTATCAATTGGAATCAGAGCTTAACTTCCTTAAGGCTTAATTTCTTAGAAGGAAAACCTAAAGCCACTATGGGGGATATGAGTTATAGAGAAATGGCTAGAGTGCTTGATGTAACCAAGGAAGAGCTTGAAACCTAAGAGGCAGATTTAAAGCTTCACAAGTTAAAAGGAGAGAGTTGACTGAGAAACTATTGGAGATCTCTGACAATAGTTCTTCAGATGAGGCCAACAATTATGCATTGGCTGAAGAAGTGAAAAAACTGAAATGTGAAAATCTAAATCTGAGGAGAGAACTTGAAGCCCTAACAATCCGCATGAGCCAAGAACTTGAAGCAAGGAGGGAAACTGAAGACCTAATCAAAGAGAGAGATCATGGGATTTCTATGGTCAAGTAGGAGAATGCAGCTTTGCATGAACATTAGCATGAGGAGAAGGAAGAGAAGGAAGCTTTACAATTAGATATTGAAATGGGAAAGTCTGTAAGAGAGACTCTGACAAAGCACAATGAAGATCTTACCAAAGAGCTTACTGAGGCTAGTGGGAAGCTTGAAAACTTTAATAAGAGTTATTCTATGTTGGATGAGTAGATCCAATCTCAGAGGATGAAAGGTGACACATCTGGACTAGGATTCAATACATCTGAGAAAGGAGAATCTTCTTGTACCAAAAGCAACATGCACAAAGGTAAAACTGCTCCTACAGCTAAGAAGCCTACTTGTAAGAAATCTTTCAAACCTGTTTGCTTTATCTATCAAAACCTGGACATACTACCAATGTCTGTAGAACAAGATCTAATGAGAACACGGGCTGTGATTCTAATGCTAGATATGTATCTAGAAGATTTGAATTTCATTGTTACACATGCAACATGTATGGACATAGATAAGTTGAATGCAGATATGGAGCAAACAATCCGGCACCTCACATGAGTCCAAGACCTATTGGTGACTGGAGAAGGACCTATGACAATCGGAGAAACATGAACTGGCACAAACCCTATGTCAACAAGTTCAACCCATATGAAATGGAAAAGGTAACAAATGTGATATGCATAATTTGCAATAATTATGGATATGTGGCTATGAACTGCAAAAGGAGAACTAGAAGAGGTAATGCAAGACCTTGGAGAGCATTTAGGATGACCTACTATCATTGTCACAAACTGGGACACATGGAAAAGTTATGTAGAACTAGGAAGAACAAACCAGTCAACCACTCTGAAGATCAAAAAGGTAAGTAGAAGGTTGATGTTGAAGAAACCTGAGCGGAGATGAACAAAATATGGAAGAAGAAAAGTGAGGACAAGCCAACAGAAGAATCTAACCCTTCACCTAGTGTGGAGAATCCTATACTAGAGAACTGATATTTTCAACAAGCCTAAGGGGAGCATAGCTGTAAATCTACTTCTCGACCCCTTGAAGAGTGTATGGTAAGAGAGTTTTGCATTTCGAGTTGTACTATGAGAATTCTTGATATAATTGCCTATCGATTTTCTAAGGATTACCAACTGGTTATATACCTATCGGTATAGGTGATTTTATTAAGCTGTAATTAGGGTTTGTTACCCTATCAATTGTGCAATTAATGCAATGGGTAAATTTATAAAAGAAAGTTTTACTAAGTTACTTTTACCCTAATTGCATTCAAAGGAGTTTTTGAGCACCTGCATAGTGAAACAAAGAATTGTTAGCTGATTGAGAATGAATTTGTGCTGCGGATCAAAAGTTGAATCAGATTCAAAGATAATAGAAGGCGAACGGGTGTGTATTCAAGAAATCGACTGGAAATCCTGCCAGCACAAAGGGAATAAGGTATTCTTTTATTATTCTCTCTCGAATTTAGATTATCTAGAATGGTATCGTTGTCTACACCAACAAAGAGAGTTATGATTACTACTGAAGCTATGGAGTCTATAGAATCAGATAAAATAGAATCATATAATGCATTGTCTCAAGTTCCTGATGGTGTTATGATCAAAGATGAGTTATCTAGTCATATAGACTATAAAATTGAGGATCTAGGATCACTGTCAATCTATTCACAACTCAAATCTTTGTGTGATAAGAGTGGGAGAATCAAACCCAAATACATTAGGGTTTATGAAAAGGGTTTTCACAATGCGACATATTTTCTTGAAGGTTTTGAGGAAGAGCATGTTAGGATAATCCTTAGTTGTGTGCATGGAGAGAATATGTATCTTGACCAGTCTCACACAATCACAAAGGAAGCAATTCATGCAGTGACTAGTTTTTGGCAAACCGGTGAAGTACTAAAACTGAGGACAATTTCAAAAGATACTATGATTGCACTGACTCAGACCACCACTGATGGTCATGTGATATCAGTCAACAACATTGCAGATCCAACAGTTAGATTTACAACTGTGGTTATTGGTTATAGGATATTCCATTCGAGCAGGATGAATAGTGTGCCATCTGCTACTATGCATGCAACCTACATGATGATAGTAGAGAATGCAGATTATGACTTATGTGAGGCAATGAGAAGCCAATTGCTGTTAAATTTAAAATCAATCAAGAATGACAATAGTCAAAAGTTCAAATATGGTCAACTACTGATTAGTCAATTTTTCTATTTTCAGAATTTCATACCAGGAATTGGTGACATTCAATGGTCGAAGGACATACCGGTTACAGCTCAAATAAAAAATAACATTAAGGCTGTGAAGAACACATTTCCTATTGCCATGAACAAATATTTTAATGAGTTTCAAGAGAAGATGAGAATGAGGTTAAGGCTACTCAACGAAGTGGTGAAACACTTTGAAAAAGACATCTATTTCATTGTAACCACTAACTTTTGCCTTATGGAGGCCATTGAACCTGGGAAGAAGAGATGGAAGAAATGAGTTTGAAGTCAACTATTACTTACTAATTGGTTATGCCAACAACCTTTTGGCATCTCCTAATGACAAGAAGAAGAAAAGACTAGGGACTTAGCATGAAAAGAATGCACCTTCTCAACCCAGTAGTGCCAAAGAGAAAAAGAAGAGAGTTGAGCAAGTAGTGACCACTAGTACAAGGGTGACAAGAAGTATTCAAGTCAAAAAGGAACCGATACCCAAAGTATATGCAAAGAAGTAGACTGCAACAAAGAAGAGAGGTAGAAATCTCATTCTTCAAGCAGAATCTGAAGATACTGACACTAAAGAGGAACCAAAGAAGATGAAATTGACTAGTAAGAAATCCAAACTAGTAGGAGACATTTCAAAGCAAAGTACTCCTATTAATGTTACATCATACAAAACAATGAATGATTTTGAGAGAACATTAAAAACATTAGGGAGGAAATAGTTTGATAATGTGAAAGAGTATTTTGATTCATTTGATGAAGGACAAAAACAACAAATTGTTCAAGAGGTAATCAACCATCTATGTCAATACAATCAGTTGCCTCAAGATATTGAAAAAGAAATTGCCGATTCTTTGTATTCTATTATTGAAAATAAATGGAAATTGGTTGTAGAATAGGATCAAGATATTATTGATAGAGTTTTCATTCAATATTTTCCTGAGTTACTTAGAGATGAATTATTAGAATTGCTTGCTATGTTCAAAGGACAGTTTCATTCTAAGACAAGAAGATTGAAGTTATTGGATGGAAAGATTCAACCTATTGAAGATGATACTCACCAGATAGCTAAAGACATTCAAAGGATGAATGAGAAATTGAAGTCTCATAAAAATAAACCTGACCAAATAGAGACTAGAGCTCCATCGGAGCTAGATGCTGAAGAGTTTATTACATCAAATGTTGTCTATCCTATTAAGAATAAGGATGACACCACTTCTCCACCAATTATTTTCTTTGTAGATGATGTTGAAGAAATCCAGGACACTATTAATACCACTGGTAATGTCATTGAACAAGTTAAGGAAAATGTACAACAATCAGACATTATTGATACACAAGAAGCAACTAAAGCATCGGTCAATGAACTAAGTGTGGATATTCAATGCCACTAGAAAAAGGACACCAAGTTGAAAATCAACTGCCACTGGTTACTACAGCTACATAGGAGAAACAAAAAGAGGCAGAGAAAGAGAAATCATAGAAAGAAGTTGAAGAGAAGGAGACGGGAAAGAAAAATGATGAAGAGAAAGTGAAAATAGAGGAGAAGATAGCAGAGAAAAAATATGGAAAGGAAAAAGAAAAGGTGAAGTAGAAAACTGATGATGAGGATGACTCAATAAGCATTAAAGGACCTATAGATGTAGATAATATGAGTGCATCTAAACTAATGGAGATTTCTACAGTGATGCAATCCCAGGCTCAAAAGAAAAGGCTAAAAGAGCAGAGAAAAGAAGCATAAACTATACAAACTATTGTAGACATTATGTCAAGTCTCCTACCAGAAACCGATACTGACAATCTATCTACCCCTATTGACAAGCTTGGCTAGTTGGTTGCTGATGCTACTAACCAACTAAAATCATTTGAAGAAGCAACACATACCTTAGCTGAAAATAATTATAGAAAGAAGAGGGGAGAGCAACTAATGACAGATATTGATAAAGGGAAGATTGCTTTATCTGCGAATAAAGATCTTTTGGGAACTGTTGTTGCAACCAGAGGAAGGATTTTGGCCTATACATCTAAAGTTTCATTTTTCTATTCTGATTTGAACAAGAGGCGAGAAGAGATAGAAAAAGAACTAGAGAAGATATGTAATGCTTACATACCTTTACATGATTCAACCTTAGATTTTGGCAAATCAGTTGATGCTTTGCAACATCGGTTAGATGTTTATGATTTTGAACAACCTAAGTGTCTACCCCAACTATAATGATAATTTTAATACCTCTAATTGAAATCTCAATCCGAAGTTTGGACATTCATATGGTAGAGTTTACTATTTTCATGGCTGGTGTTCATTTAGTTATCAATCCAGGAATGTAAAACTTGAAATGGGTCTGCAATATATATGCACTAAGCTCCTTAAATGATTATTCTGCATTACTGCAGTAACTAACATTATGCAGAAAGGAAAGGTAGGAATGGAAATCATAAAAGACTACATGAAAGCTTCACAAAACACTGCTGGAATGATCTAATGAAAATAACAAAAATCACACCATTTTGTCTTGGCTGCAAGAACTGTCAGCAGATCTATTTCCAGTGGCCGCAAGAACAATCCAGTCATGAACTTCTACTGCAACTAAGTAAAAACTAACTTCAATGATCATAAATACAGGATCACTCACCAAGTGGGCCCCCTTGGATGAGTGATATCAAACTTCTAGCAAAATACTTTTAACAGATCAGAACAACATATTCTTTATTCATTTCTTCTTGAAAATGATTACATATTCTAAAAGAGAAAATTCAAAATGCTTGTCAAAACTCTACTCAATTCCTTTCCATCTTGTCTAACTCTAAGAAAGAAGGAAGAGCTTATTATAAAGAAAAGATCAACTACAATGGACAACTCAAATTACACCCAGAAGAAGAGGCGGATTATTGTCAGATGAAGGAGATAACTAAGAGCTTGGCTACAGGAACCGTGGATCTAAAACCGAACCATAGTCTTTGCACGCCAAAGCGATATTTTGCGAATTCAATATGCACTAGAGTTAAAATTCCACGGTGAAGTACAACTACTCCGATTATGCCATACATTGCGCTTGCTCAAATCCCTTTTTGTTTGATCTCCAATTATCTGAACGTGATTCTCCAATCCTTAGGCGTGAAAGAAAATCATCCACCGTAGCATCAATTATTATCTGCACTAAAACAAAAAAAACATACAAGGACATGCATATGTATCTTACTCAATTAATACATTCATTAACTCACATATGACATTATCCTAAATAATCCGCATATCACAGGGACAAATCATTTGGTTGCAGGAATAAATTGGCATGGCTGCAGGAATTAACCGACAAAGTTCAAACATGATGTCATAAGTTCAAATTTAAAACATGGATTACATATAGTCAATTCACAATACTTTACTATCACAATGCAACCCAAAAGATGCCAAAACCCTAAGAGTCATGATAAAAAACATGTCAAAGCATCAACTTATCATGCCCCCCAACTTTAAGGGTTTGCTGCTCCTGCAACAAAATGAAAATTTTTGATTTTTGCTGAAACTCTAAAATCACCAACAGTGTCCTATCCGGTTCCCTTGGAAGGAAAATTCCAATAAAATCCTTTCATTTTTTCCAACTTGGACCATCTAGCTGTTTCTTCTACAACTGCATCATAATTCTATTCTGTTGGTTGGCATGCCAAAAGTGGCCACATAAGGGTTGGAGGCTGAAATATCAATGGCAACCAGTTGTTGGCTTTCTCCCTGCCTAGCTGTATGTATCTGGAAGCTCTTTGTATGGCTGCATGAAAATTATGTAATGAGTAAGGTTCTCCTAGTTTTAAACGATCTAGTAGATTATTCCAGCATTGAGTTAACCCTTCTAGTGCAGTTGTCCTATGGGTCTAAACCAAATACTCATACGCTTGATAGACTTCCTCTCTCATTAGAAGTACTATCCTACTAACATCATCTCTTATTAGCAACTTTTGCCAATCATAATACAGAACCTTGGGTGCTTCTGATTCCCTTCTCAATGGTAATGGATAGTCAAGCTCTACTTTTTCAAACTCCTTGGCTTGTGGTCCTATGATCATCTCATTTTGGATCCATGACATTAAAGCTCTGAGATGGATATCCCCAAAATACAATAAAGGATTCCATTTTCTGTCTTGGGGTACAACATAGTTATGTAAATATACTTCACATAACAAATTCCTTACAACATGTGGAGAGGTTTGATAAACATGATAGAATTCCTAAGGTGTTTCCAAGGATGGATTAAGGTCCCTAACAATGCGGTTTAGTTTGAAATTTAGATACCGCTCTTTCAAATGTACTGCATAAACTCTTGGGGGTGCCCTACACTGCATCATCTCAGGAACCATACCATAAATCACTTCTACCTTAGCTTCTAATTCCTCAATTCTATTATCTTTCTTTTCAATCTCTTTTTGCTACTTATTAATTATCCCCTGCAACCTATCCTTCTCTATTTCCCATTGCTTAAAAAATGTTAAAGCAATTGATAAACTACTTAGGGATGAAGGAGGTCTAATAGGTCTTACCTTAGACCATGGAATTTCTTCAATAAACTCCTCATTCTGAGTTGACATATCTCCCACATTTTCTTCAAGTTGTTGTAGAACATCATCAACAATCTCTTCACATTGCAATACCACAGAAGCAAGATTTGCTAGCTTATCCATTACAACTTCTTCCTGAATTTCTTCTTGGATTTCTTCTTTTGCAGGGTTTTCTTGAATTTCCTCTTCCACAGGGTTTTCTTGCATTTCTTTCTCTGCAACAGCTTCTTCTTCTGAAGTTTCTACTGCAATAACCTTCGCTAGATTACTCATAGGTTGAGTCTTCTGTGTCCTCCTTCTTGTTCTCCTTACATACACTTTTGAAACGGCTACAGGAGTTTTTGTTTTTGTTCGACGCCTCTTGGCTGCAGGAGGAATCTACATTTCCTACGACCGGATAACAAATTCTTCATCTGATTCATCCTTTTCCAATTCTTTTCCTTCCCTTTGCAAAACAGGTGAATCTCTTTGAAGAGAAGTAGAGGGTTGTTCTTCAATTGACTCTGCTTCAATATTTTCTTCCATAATAATTGTGGCTCCTTCAACAACCTGCAAACCCTCATCTTCTCCAGAAGGATCTTCTGCAACAATCTCTTCTTGAGCCGACGGATAATTCGCAATAGGGGCATCATCAACCCTAAATTGTAGAATATCCTCAAATACACCCCATTCCATTTGTGAAACATCTCTCAGGGACCGCTATACAAGCAACTTAACCAGTCCATGATGGCTAACAGAGTGATTTCCATACTTTCGAGTCTCCTTAGCACTTATAGAAATGAGATGGTATAAGAAATCAAGGACATTAACTCGCCGACCATGACGCAGATGACTAACTTAAAATAAGGTGAATGCAGATTTGAATACCGCCCTTCACATGTAATATATTTCATAACATACAAAGCTACCCGAGGCCAATGTGCTGGTAAAAAAACCCTTCTAGTCCCTTGTCTATCCACCATTAAGGGTCTATCAGTGGAAATTGTGAACTCTGCCCTGGCACTCCTTGCATCTTTTGATTTTGGAAAGAGTTCTCCTTCCTACATCAACCCTGTGACCTCTGCAATTCGCTACTCCGTAGCAATTACCCTCAACCCTTTAACTGTAGCTTCTCCTTCATCAAAGGAATGCATAAATTCTGCAACTATTTCGTCATTGTAATCCCTGATTTTCAAGAAATAATCCAACCAATCATGGTTTCAGAAATAATGCTCACAGACAACATCCTGCAGCAACCCTTCATGGACCGTTGGCTCATGGCGAATTAGATCACCACCCATCTTTTACTCTGATACTTCCACAACTTCACCAAAATGTTTGACAGTTTTGCAAAAAAAAAACTATAATCTACATATCTTAATTTTGGCGGCAGACTTTATTATTCACTTGCGTGAAATAATAATCATCATAAGTAATGTCAGTTAGGAAATCAATTCAGGGTATCAAAAAAATGATAATAAATCTTAGTGGAAAAAGGACCATAAAGTACCCCCCCCCCCCAACTTAACCTAGCATGTGTCCACATAGGTTGACGAGATTTCGGGTTTGGAGTGGATTTAAACAAGATAAAATCATAATGAACTAATAAATGCATAATTAAAATAAAGTACAATATACATGTACTTGCAATTGGGCAAAAATGATGGCGAAATGAAATGAAGTGACAGGTAAGAAAGTGGAATGGAATGTAGTGGATGAAACTTTATGTACGGAGAACAATATTCCCATGGAAATATTTTATTATGATACGGTAAATAAGTTCACTGCAGAGGCTGCAGGAACATCACCTTTATCAATCTACTCAAGTGCAATAGGAAGCTCATGAATTGATATCGAATCATTGGCAATTGCTGCAGGAACCTTGCCATTTGCTGCAGGAAATTTTATTTCACTTTGTGGAGCAAAATGCTACAGGAACTCTTCTCTAGTAGCTGGCTTGTGATAAAGTCGTAGTCGGTGTCCATTCACTAAGAGTTTAAATCGAATAGGATCTATTGTGGACAAACGGACTGCTCCATTCTAAAAAACTTCTTGTACCTCATAAGGACCTAACCACCTTGTTTGGAGTTTTCCCATAGCATCTTTATATATGGAATCATATAGGAGTGCCCAGTCACCAACTTTGAATTTCTTTTCTCTGATATATTTATCATGCCATCTTGCTCTTTGGTTTTGAATCAATTACATCTATTGAACAACTATCTTCCTCCATTCATCAAGAGCATTTAACTGCTAAATGCACTCCTTCTATGCTTCAGACAATGCCATATTCAGTTGTAGAGCTATTTTCAAGGTTTTATGCTCAAATTCAATAGGCATCATTGTTGTTTTGCCATAAACCATCTCAAAAGGTGTGAATCCAATTGGTGTTTTCCATTTTGTTCTATATGCCCAAATTGCCTCTGAAAGTCAATGAGACCAATCTTTCTTGTGGATAGACACTATTTTTGTAAGAATAGCCTCAAGCTCTCTATTGGTAACTTCTACTTGTTCATTAGACTGTGGATGATATGGAGTAGATTTCCTGTGTCTTATATTGTATTCATTGACCAAAGCTTTTATCAATGTTGATGTAAATTGAGGTCTCTGATCTGAGACAATTTCCCTTGGTACTCCATACCTTGCAAATATTTCTTCATAGAGAAACTCAGCCACCTTATTATCTCTTACATGTTGCATAGCTCTAGATTCTACCCATTTTGTTACATAGTCTGTACATACCAAGATATAAGATTTGCCATTAGAAGGTGGATCAATGGGGCCAACAAAATCTAATCCCCACTTGTCAAATGATGTAACAGATATTTGAGGATATAGTGGCATCTCATCAGATTTTGTAGGTCTGCCCATTCGCTGACATCTGTCACATTTCCTTGTGTACTGAGCTGCATCCTTGTGTAATGTAGGCCAATAGTATCCGGTATTGAGTATTTTCACTGTTGTCCTTTTGGCAGTAAAATGACCTCCACATTGCTCATCATGACATGCATGCAAGATGTCATATGTTTCATCTTCTCTGACACATCTTCACATGACTTGGTCAGGTCCAGTTTAAAATAGACAATCAATGATCCATGAAAAGTTAAAACTTTTTTTGACTAGCAACCTTCTTTCCTTAGGAGAAAAAGAAATTGGCATCTCAGCTGCAGCTAAATAGTTGGCAATATTAGCATACCAAGGAGTATGAGCCTGTATGAGAAACAAATGCTCATCTGGAAAAGTGTCATCTATCATTGTAGAATCTTCCTGCAATTGAAGACGTGAAAGATAATCTGCAACAACATTAGACTTCCCTGGCTTATCGACAACTGTGATATCAAATTCCTGCATCAATAATAACCAGCGAGCTAGTCTACTGGTGATTGATGGCTTATTCATGGGATATCTAATTGCAGTATGATCTGTATGCACAAATATGGGATACCCTGTAATATAGTGTCTAAACTTGTTAAGGGCATATATGACAGCTAGCATTTCCTTTTCAGTAACTGTATAATTCAATTCAGGTCCCTGCAAATTCTTGCTGATATAATATATTGTATTTTCCAACTTGTCAACTTTTTGTCCCAACATTGCTCCTACAGCATAATCAGATGCATCAGTATGGATTTGGAACGGTAGAGACCAATTTGGTCCTTTTAGAACTGGTGCTTGAGTCAAAGCATGAATAAGCTTTAAAAAAGCTTCATTGCATGCTGAGGTCCATTTAAATTTTGCATCTTTAGTAAGTAGTGAATATAAGGGACTTGCAATTTTGCTAAAATCTTTGGTAAACCTTCTATAGTATCTAGCATGGTCAAGAAAACTTCTCACATCTTTCTGCTTCACAAGGTCATTAATATGCTGAATAACCTCAATCTTTGCTGGATCCACTTGTATGCCTTGTACAGATATATGATGACCAAGGACTATTCCTTCTTCCATCATAATGAAATACTTCTCACTATTTAGAGACAAGTTGTAGTCTTCACACCGCTGCAAAACTTTCTTCAAATTACCTAATGCTTGATCAAATTCAGAGCCATAAGTTGTAAAGTCATCCATGTAAATTTCCATAATATCTTGAGAAATATCAGAAAAAATATTGATCACTGCCCTTTGAAAAGTGGCTAGAGCATTACACAACCCAAAAGGAAGAACAAAATATGCATACGTGCCCCATGGGCAAGTAAATGTTGTTTTCTCCTGATCCTCGGGAGCTATTTGTATCTGATTATAGCCACTAAATCCTTCCAGGAATGAAAAATATCTCTTACCAACAAGAGAATCCAATACCTGATCCACAAATGGCAGTGGAAAATGATCCTTCCTTGTGGCTAAGTTCAAGGCTCTATAATCAACACATACTCTCCATTTGCCTCCCTTTTTAGGAACTATCACCAAAGGTGATACCCATTGACTATCAGAGATAGGATAGATAAACTCAGCTTTCAACAATTTCTACAATTCTTCTTTAACTATCTCCTTCAAAACAGGGTTGACTCTTCTTTGAGGTTGTCTAAGGGGGAAACACTCATCCTTTATGTAAATACGATGAGTACAAACTACTGGATCAATTCCATTCATATCCTTGTAATCCCATGCAAAAGCATTTCTATGGAGTTTCAACAAGTCCACTAGGCTATCCTTTTGAATATCTGCTATATTCTTATTGGTATTCAAATATTTATTCAATTCCACCTCTATCTTGATAGTAAGATCAATCTGATTTATATCAAAAAAATGAAAATAAGACAATTCCTGCGGCAACAAGGTATGCAAGATATCAGTGGCTGCAGGAAAGTCCAAACCTGCAATATTCAAAACCAATTCCTGTAATTCTTGGTCTTCTATTAATTCATTTATCAGGACCTTATAAATAATTGATTCTTCATCATATAACTGCATGAGTGGCACTCGATTAATCATCATAAGGTGATTAATAGAGTCAATTTCTTCAGATTCCTCTCCCAAAATAGGCCAAACAGCTTGCTGCCACTGCTCAAGCTGAGGTTGTGCTGGGAAATACAAGGCTAATGTTTTTGATGAACTGCCATCTGAAATAGTCATGTCTCCTGATCTACACCCAATATATGCATTAGTTGTGGCAAGCCATGGTCTTCCCAAAATGACTGGATATCCCCCCAATGTTTCTTTTGGAGATAAAATCATAAAGTCTGCAGGATATTCCCAGGAATCTAGAATAACTACTATATCTTCTATGATACCATCAGGTCTTACTGCAGAGCCATCAACAAGTTGGAGAACTATGGGTGTAGCCCTTAAACTATCGATCTATATATGTTTCATTACTTCCCTTTTCATTACATTAATGGCTGCCCCTAGATCAACTAAAACATTTTTTATTTGACTGCCATTAATGACTATACTCACAACAGGACTACCTGGATCATAATACTTTAGAATAACAATTTTTCCTAACATAATATCAGCCAATTGACCCATAACATGAACTGTTTGTGGATCCTTTTTCTTTCTGTCAAGTTTCTTTAGGCATGCTTCTCTCAATGCCTTACCATATATAGGGACATCCTTTATTGCTTGCAACAATGGAATTTTAACACAAATGTGCTTCAGTTGATCAAGAATATCAAAGCTTTGTTGTTGTTCAGTGGAAACTTCTTTGTCTTTTAGTCTATGGGGAAATGGTGGTAATATTTGATTTTGAGGTATTATATCTTTAGGATCAAAGATTGGGTACTCTTCTTGTACCTTAGTAATAACCAGATGAAAGGGATTAGGTAGAGTTGTCCTAGATCGGAGGTGAATATCGTCTAGTGATAAAGAATAGGCTGGGTGTTGATTAGCATCAGTTGAATAAGCTTGTTGTTGTTGCTGAGATTTGATATTTGGATTAGGCAATGGTTGAGTAGGCAACTGCATTGTCTTAGGAGGTGTAGCTATAGTTGCAGATGGAGGCATTAAAGTAGGAGGTTGTGGCTACTGAGCAGGGGGTTGATATCCAGAAGATTGGGATGGCCATGATGGGTTTCCCCTCCATTGAGAGGTAGGTTGCCAATTCCCTTGAAACTGGTTCCCTGGACCCTGAGGTGGATACCTGTTTCCCTGTGGCTGTTGCCACTGGGGATTTGATTAGCAAATTGTTGTCCTTAGCCTTGGGATCCATACCAATGTGGATAGTTACCAAAATTTTGAGAATACTGTGGTTGCCATTGGTTATTTGGTGCATAAGAATTACCACTATAACCAGAAAAGGAAAGTGGATCGGGTGGCATACCTTGTCTTTGAAAATTTGGTCTTCTTTGAGCAACATAGAAGACTTGTTCATCCTCACCTTGAATTGGTTTAAATCAGGTACTTCAACATTTGCAACCATCTTACATCTGCAATCTTTCTTCCGCTGCTTACAATGAGGACAAAATTCTACAAGAAATGCATCAACTTCCTCATGCTTCTTCTTAGCTACCAATGTATCCAACTAAGTAGCCATATTGTTTATAATGTCCTCCTTGAAATATTTTAACAGATGGCTAAGTTCCAATCTAGAAACTCTAGTTCCAGATGCTGATGATGGTGCCCTTGCTTAAATCTCCTATTCTTCTTAGAAGTAGATCTGGAACACTTCTTGCAAATTTGTCCTTTTTCAGCCCAAGTAGATTGTGTAATGTCACCTCCTCCCATGAGATCTAAGGAATCGATGCATTCATCACTGATACCCCTCAAGAATATCAATTTGAGAGAATCTTCATTCAGAGTACTATGCTTGGACTTCTTGACACTAAACAAAAACCTTTCCAGATAATCCTCAAGGCTCTCATCTTTAGTTTGTGTCATTCTAAAGATATCATCCCCATGATGATCAGTGCCTCTACAATAATCTTTGTATTTTGCAAGAAACAACCATTTCATCTCATCCCATGTATTGATTGTGCTACTACCAAGCTCATAAACCATCTCAAGGATGACTCCTTCAAAGTGGCTGGAAAATTTTTGAGTCTATGGGCATCTGTAGTATAGTCAAAACTCCTACAGAGAACATCAAACTCAAACAAAAATGTATCCAGATCCTCTGTCACCAACCCATAGAATTTAGGAAGTGAAGATGCTAGAATGTTCTTGAGGCTAGCTTTATCATGCTGGTCAGAGATGAGAAACTCAAACATTGGACCAGGTGGTGGTGGTGGATTATTCCCAACAAGAGGTGGGTTCCCTTGCATTGGACTTGTGGGGGTTGTTACTATAGGAAATTCTTCTTCTTGTGGACCAAAAAGGAACTGAAGACCACCTTCTGGAAATTCAGACTTAGGGTGATTCAAATTCTGTGGGACTTGATACAGTTCAGCAGAAGGGTTTATATCTGAGAAATTATCTTCTGTATGAGTAGGATGAGTGGACAGAAATCTACCTCTGGCATCTCTTCTTCTATTATGCATGCAGATTCATGAAATTTCAAACATTTAACTAGAAACTAAAATAATCATAAAAGGTTCTTAGCTTGACACCATTGTTAGGCCCAATATGGAAAGCTAATGTACTGAGAGGGGAGGGGTGAATCAGTACTCCAAAACATTTCTTTTGTAATAACCTTACTGTTATACATAAACAAGATAGGGCAGTAACATATAACAAAACTATAATCAACAGATAACATTCATACATGATTCACTCCATAACACATATATTTTGGTCACGTAGAAACTCTTGGTTAGAGAGAAAAACTGTGGTGGGGATGGCACCCACAACTTCACTACTGCAATAATAAAGAATTCTCGGTTAGAGATACATTTAGCTACTTTTGATAGCTTACCCTGTTAGGAGTATTAAGATCAGTTAGATCTACCTTGCTAAAGGATTTTACAACACTATATAAGTGTAGCACCTGGTTAAAAGATTTACAATTTATAGACTTGGTTAGAGTCTTTTACCCTGTTAAAGGTTTCTCTTACAACTTCAAAATATTACAATAGAATCATTACAAATATATGCAACTTTACATCTGAAATGCTGTAGCAGATTCTATTTGCTCAAAATAAGATTACCTTGCGTATAGCATACCTCAGTAACTCGGTAAACCCTTCTGTTTACTTTGTTCCTCGACTGTTCTCTGATAACCTTCTCGGTGACCTCTGTGTCTCTGTAACAGTCATAATACTCTGTGATTTCTCATGTATCACATAAGTCTTGCTTCATACACACATGTACACACATTTCTCACATTCACATCTTTTTTTTTAACCCTAAATTCATGCTGTATAAATAGACTTCTTATGTTGGTGATCCGATTCATTGCTTTGATCTTACAAACATGATTTCTCGAATAAATAACCATGCAAAATATTTCATTGGTTAGATGACCTCAAAATTATACAAAATCTGTATATGCAATTTCCAATGTGATAACAGTTCTATGTGCCTCGAACTTGTAACACGTTTTCATGTGTGTCCAGGTTCAATGAATCTGGTAACACGTTTCACTCGGTGTATATCAACTCAGTGTATTATCTTTACTGCTTGATAGACATGAAATAATACTTGGTAGATAGCTCGGTGTATACTGGGCTTTGTGACTATTTTCTTTCTGTAACCGACTAGACTGTTCATACCGACTTCTCTATGTGTACCGACTGCATGATTCGGCAATACTAACCGACTAGAATATAGAATGACTTTGTATATAAAACTAATGGAAATTTGATAAGTAGTAACAATCTCCCCTTTTGACATTAGTTGAAATATTTGACAAAACTACTTTCAAAGTCATTACTAAAAAATCTGTATACATTACAAAATTGACTAAACATGCAGTATATACATTAGTCATTGAACTAGTATAATCAAATATACTCCCCTTATCAATATGCTATACAAAACTCTGTAATCATTGTTCTTTCCTTTGTTCATGCTCGGTTCACTTCTCTTGGATACTCTGCATATTCTGCTCATTCTCTGTTCGGTATACTCCCCTTGTATACTACACTCCGGTTGTTTGATACTTTGAATACTATACACTCCTAATGATATACTCTAATATACTCCCCTTTTTTGACAAACATCAAAATTTAGTTACCATTGGGAGGTGGCAACTGATCAAAAATGGATTTGTACTTTGTTTGGGCATCGGTGAGGGTGATAGAAAGTGCATCCTTGACACTGTCCATTAAAGAATTCTGAGCATTAATATCAGCCAATAATGAAATTAAGCCATCTAAAGTGCTTCCTTCTTTTGTAGTAGAGAGAGAAGTGGCTTGGTTTAGCTATTCTTGAATGGATGAAAGATGAGGAAGGAATAATGTTTGAAGTGTCATTATGTCCATCCTGATCTTGTGTTCTTCATTTCTCAGTTCCAATTGTTGAGCCATGAGCTATTGTAGCTTAGTATAAAAGTTCTGAATTGAATTTGATTCGGGGGTCAACTTATTTGAGAGATCGGTGATCTCTTTCTCAATTGCTTCTGTTTTATTCTAAATGTCCTTAAGAAATAAAGAAAATGTGTAGAGTTTCTGAAATAATGAAAGAATGTGCTTGAGTTGAGGGGACAACTCAACAATAAATTTGACAAGTTTTACCTTGCCAACAACAATTGATTTCTGTACTTCCTCTATCATTTTAGCAGTTAGTTCTGTCTTTTAGTTTGCTCAAGTATTCGGATGCATCTACTCCAGATGTCTCAATCTGATTGAGGAGTTCATCCAATTGAATATGGATGGCTGCATCGGTTGATACTGTAGCTAAAGGTAGCATATCTGATAGTAAGGTCTTTACCTTCTAAAGTACTTTATTCTTCCTCTGAATAGCTAGTTGCTTCTCCTATTCGGCCTTTGCTTTGCACAGTTCACTGAATTCATTGAGTGCTTGCCCTTTCAGTTTGGAGATGTCTACATTGGGCAACACTATCGGTTTTGTTAAATCAATTTTGAAACTATGCTTTTTCAACTTCTTTTCTTTACCTTTCACCGGGTGAACCACTACTATAGCTTGAGAGGCTTGAGGAACCTCGGTAGGTTGCTTGGTAGAGACAACACTTTTGTCGGTTTCTTTAGCCTCGGTAGTGTCCTTCGGTGTCTTGGTTCTTGGTGTCTCGGCTGTAACATTTTCTATGCTAGAAGGTGCTTGAGAGGTTTGTTCTTGTGAAGTACCTTCTACTGTAGACTTTTGACCTTCGGTGCCTTCACCTATAGCCTGAGGAGCTTTGGTTGTAGCATGTTGATTGATCGGTTGGTAAGGCTGAACTTGTTCCAAAATAGATTCACTGGAGACAAGTTTTGCATAAGCATTGCCTTCTATCATTTCTTGTTCAGGTGCCTCTGCATCCATGATATCTTCATCTATTTGAATGGTGTCTACAGGGTCTTGCTCAGTGACATCAGGTTCTTGGTTTGTGACATTGACTATTTCCACTGTAGATTGTTCACCAGCATTCTTTCTTCGAAAGATGGTCTTCCATTGCTCTTTTGTTTCCTTCTCTACCTCTATATACAGGCCATTCATCAATTTCAAGGCCTTTTGTTTTACTGTAAATTGAGTTTGGCTGTTTGTCAAATGTTCTTTTATTTCATCAACCAACATATCAGGAAAGAGATGCACCAAACTTCTTTCTCTAATTTGTTTCTCCGAGTCTAGGGCATATTGCCATCTAGTTTCAATATGTGCATATAATTCCTTAGGAATAGAATTACATACTTCTAATGGTACCACTCAGAATTTGAGAAGTGTGCAAATGACAGCTTCTTCAATTTGCCTCTTTTCATCAGCTGATCTGGATTCATATTTAACAAATCTGAATCCACCAAATCCACCATATTCCTTTAGATTATTACAAAAAATTTCTACACTATACCTTCTTGCTTTTCACAATCTAAAATTTATTTGCATCTTCAAATTCAGTATCACTTGACTCTTTTGGCAAAATGAGTCTCCAAGTAGATTTCTTGTAAGTTCTAGTTACCTTAGGAATGGCAACAGTCTTTTGTTTCTTACTCAGTGATGCAACAGATGCCCTTGTGTTAGGTCTCTTTGTTGGAGGGGTTGGTAGGACCATTGAAGTGTCCTGTTTCTTTCTCTTCAACACTTTTCCCTTAGGCAATTTGGTGCTAAGTGTTATGGCTACTTCTTGGGCTTCTGTCTCCTCTTCGGTGATGGCTAGAACTCCTTTGACAGGTGTGGAGGAAGACTCTTCTCCAAATTTCTTAGTTAATGCCTTAATCATCTTTGTAGCTTTTCTTGTAGCCTTAGGTACTACAATGCTCATTTTTACTTTTTCTTTCTTTTCTTCATAGGTTCCATACCTCAGCTTGGTAGTATGCCTTGGCAATGATAGATAGGCATCAATTTGCTATTGTGTGATGTCAAAATCAATCTCGTAACCCATAGGTGACAAAGATTGAGTCCTTGGTTCCACAACATTCACATAACAGTAATCAGTGTCTACCTCAAAACATATTTCATCTTTGTATTTTTCTACCAGCTGTGGTGGAATCTGGTACCTGTTATGCATTTTTTTCTTGGAACTTGCTGAAGTAATCATCCATTATATCATTAAAGTTATCACCTAACTTCTTGATGAAGTCATTGATCTGATGGCTGATTGGTCGGTGTAGTTCCCAAACAACTTTACCGACTGTTGGAAAAAACTTCTCAAAGTAGAAAAACATACACACAAGTAGTGATCCAAATTTTAGAGTGTTTGCCGAGTTGTTCTTCTTCGGCTTCCTGATTGTGTTCAGATTTTCAAACAAGTTCTTCAACAATACTTCACACAAGTCAACTTTCATGCCTTTCTTAACAATTTTGTATGCTAAGTCCACTGCTGCACAGGGTACACTATTTTCCTTTGACGATTGGAAGAAACAGTAACCAATTACTCTGATGGCAAATTTGAGTTCAGGATCAGTAACATTGTTCAACTTCAGACCTCTGTAATCCGATTCAACTCTAGTCAAACTAATCAATTCCTTTTGTGATATCATTTTCTGTGCTCGAGCATGATCATAGATAGGGTAACCGATGATCAGATGAATGATTTCTTTAGTGATCTTAAACGGTTGCTCTTGTAGACACATGAAATCATCATGCACTCGGCTTAGTACAAACTTGAACCACTGGGGTTTGAACACACGGCGATAGGTTAGGGCTTCAGTCAATCCCTTGATTTTGATATGCTCATACTTGTTATCCATTTTACCATCCATGCACAATTCATCGTATGCATCCTTGATCTCAACATGATTGAGTTCTTCAACACGACATTTTGTGAAGAATCTCACATCCTCGACTAACAAGACTCGATCCGGGATGAGTGAAAAAGCAGTCTTGTCATCCAGTTCAGATGCAATTTTGGGAGTCATAGAGTATTTTAGTGAGGGCTTTTCTACATTAGTGACAACAATGGGGTCTTGGATCTTAGATGCCATTTTGATTTCAGATAAAAATTGACACAGGAACCTTAGGGTTTGAGAACTTAACAAATGACAGACGCTTCACACTCAGCAGATAACAACTTAATGAGTTCAGTAAACCAGCTTAGCAATGCGATGAGATTCGATCTAAATACCTTGGATTTTGCTTTGAAGATGGTTTGATCGCCTTTATTCGCTCTGCTCTGCTTCTCGAAAACATGGTGAATGAAAATGACCACGAAAAACCTTTTAAGTACTCAAAAATACCTTATCGGGCTCCATACAAGTTAGGTCAAAGACATTAAATGCACTCGGTTCACTTAACTTTCTTTCCCTTTTTTTGTGCTTTAATCGAGTAACCAGATATCCTTCATATACTGACTTGATAGGCTTCCTGAATTCACCGACTTAACAGTTTTCCTGTAAATTATTTCAAAAACTTTGATAGAATTTCAAACTTACTCCTACATCTTACTATGCAGATTTTGAATTCAGTACATACTTAAATAGGAATTGTTTAAGATTTAACCTTGTGAGAATACAGTCCCTTCATACCTTTATCGATTAATTTGGAGTGGGAGCACCTAACTCGGTAGGTAAGGTGCTTTCTTCATTTGACACAATTTCCTTCTTTCTCCAAATCATCTTTAATTTCTCTTTTATTTCCTCAGTGTCTTCTCTAGGTTGATCTCTACAATCTCTAGCTAAATGTCCAGCTTTGTGACAATGAAAACATGCCATACCAGGATTTCTCCATGATCTTCGGTTATTCATTCCAAACCTTATAAATCAGTTGGCACTTATATGTCCATATCTTCCACAACATTCACACCATATCCTTGTATTTTAATCCCATGGTACTGCAAAATATTGTCGGTAAGGATCTATGTGAGTTCGGTAACCTCTAGTATTTGCTCGGTGTGCAGACCATATGTGGTTCTTTTGCTTAAACCAACACTTCTCGATACCATGTCCATAACTATTGTAGTTTTTGCAAAACCCTTTGAATTTTGCCTTCTAATAATTGTTAACAGACTTTGTCCTACATTGATTAGATGTGTGACCATATTTATTGCAATTGTAACAATAACCATTGGTCTTAGTGGTATTCGGTTTCTTACCTTTTCTGATTTGACACATATTGGCAGTATGACCTTGATTTCCATAGTAGTAGCAAGTAGGCTTCTTCCTTTTGATGTTATTCCTTTTTCCAACTTGTTTTGATGATTCTCCTCTCTCGATAGTGCATATTCCCTTCTCGGTAGAGTCTTTTCCTTTGTAACCGAGTCCTCCTTCTTTGTAGGGTCATCTTGTGTTCAGTTGCTCATCCAACATCTTTGATGCTTCATAACTCTTCTTCAGTGTTTCCTGGGATTTCTTTTCTGTTTCAAGTTCATTGCTCAACCTTGATACTTCAAGTTTCAATGTTTGATTCTCATCATCTTTCAGATTTGCTTCATGATGTGTATAACCTAGTTGATCTGTCAGATTTTGTTGAATACCAGTTAGCCTTATGATTTCATCATTCTTATCAGATACTAAGACTTCAAGTTGTTGTTTCTCTCTTTGTAGATCTCTTGCTTTATCCTCGGCTATCCTCAATGCATCTAGATTTTCAGTCATCTGTATACTGAAATGTTCATGTTCTCTTTTCATTGCTTTTAGTTGATCAGCCAATGCTTTGTTCTTTTCTTTCAACATTCCAATCATTTCTTCAATCTCTTCAGATATACTGTTGTCAGATGATGTCTCGATTTGTTCCACTAACTCTTGAGAATCCTGCAAGTCATCAGATAATCTTCTCCTTACTTTCAGAGATTTTTGCATTTGCCTTTGCATGTCTGCAATCACTTGATTTGCATGATCCAGCTCTTCTTGTAGATACACAATCCTCCGAGATTGTTTATAGCCTTCCATTGATAAGATCTTTCTCTTTAGGTAGTTAAACCATTTTCCAAGATTCAAGCTCTGATACCAATTGTTAGGCCCAATATGGAAAGCTAATGTACTGAGAGGGGAGGGGTGAATCAGTACTCCAAAACATTTCTTTTGTAATAACCTTACTGTTATACATAAACAGGATAGTGCAGTAACATATAACAAAACTATAATCAACAAATAACATTCATACATGATTCACTCCATAACACATATATTTTGGTCACGCAGAAACTCTTGGTTAGAGAGAAAAACTGTGGTGGGGATGGCACCCACAACTTCACTACTGCAATAATAAAGAATGCTCGGTTAGAGCTACATTTAGCTACTTCTGATATCTTACCCTGTTAGGAGTATTAAGATTAGTTAGATCTACCTTGCTAAAGGATTTTACAACACTATATAAGTGTAGCACCTGGTTAAAGGATTTACAATTTATAGACTTGGTTAGAGTCTTTTACCCTATTAAAGGTTTCTCTTACAACTTCAAAATATTACAATAGAATCATTAAAAATATCTGCAACTTTACATCTGAAATGCTGTAGCAGATTCTATGTGCTCAAAATAAGATTACCTTGCCTATAGCATACCTCGGTAACTCATAAAGTAACTCGATAAACCCTTCTATTTACTCTGTTCCTCGACTATTCTCTGATAACCTTCTTGGTGACCTCTGTGTCTCTGTAATAGTAATAATACTCTATGATCTCTCATGTATCACATAAGTCTTACTTCATACACACATGTACACACATTTCTCACATTCACATCTTTTTTTTTTAACCCTAAATTCATGCTGTATAAATAGACTGCTTATGTCGGTGATCCGATTCATTGCTTCGATCTTACAAACATGATTTCTCAAATAAATAACCATGCAAAATATTTCATTGGTTAGATGACCTCAAAATTATACAAAATCTGTATGTGCAATTTCCAATGTGATAACAGTTCTGTGTGCCTCGATCTTGTAACACGTTTTCATATATGTGTCCAGGTTCAATGAATCTGGTAACACGTTTTCATATATGTGTCCAGGTTCAATGAATCTGGTAACACATTTTACTCAGTGTATATCAACTCGGCGTATTATCTTTACTGCTCGGTAGAAATGAAATAACACTCGGTAGACAACTCAGTGTATACTGGGCTTTGTGACTGTTTTCTTTCTGTAACCGGCTAGACTGTTCATACCGACTTCTCTGTGTGTACCGACTACATGATTCGGTAATACTAACTGACTAGAATATAGAATAACTTTGTATATAAAACTAATGGCAATTTGATAAGTAGTAACAACCATCCCCGACAATGATGCCAAAAATGTCTACCCCAACTCTAATGATAATAATAATACCTCTAATTGAAATCTCAATCCGAAGTTTGGACATTCATATGGTAGAGTTTACTATTTTCATGGCTGGTGTTCATTTAGTTATCAATCCAGGAATGTAAACTTGAAATGGGTCTACAATATATATGAAGTCGCCCTACAATTTTGATGAAAAGTTATCCATACTGTGGTGGGAATGTACACGGTCCTCCGAAAAATTTGGGAAATGAAAAGGGTTTTTCCGCCTCTGCAAATAAAGCCCAAATCCAAAAGTACAGCTGTGCACCTACAACCTACACACAAAAAAGAGAGGGAAATGTGTTGGGAGTGGGGGTTTGTTGGGTTTGCCTTTAGGTCAAACCCCAGTTTTGGAATTAACCAAGTAATGAAAGAAAGTACTTGCAAGTAGATGTAAATGAAAGACTGAATTGTAGATCACCTCAAGGGAGGTTGTAGTAGCAATGTTGATAGAAATAATTGTATGAAATTGTATGCTGAAATCAATCTCCTCTTCAATGGTTGAATCCTAGACTCGAATGCAACAACTAGCCTTGAAGGGAGACTTGAGAATGCTCAGTGTTGGAAAAGAATGCTTGAATGCTCTTGATCACTTATGACCTTATCAAAATTCCACCTATTGAACTTATGCAAATGAGAGAGTGAATGCCCTCTTAAATATATGTTTGAAGGATTTGAATTTCATCACCGGCCAACATCGGGGATATTTCTCGCTCACTGCACAACCCACAATGCATGCTATAGGAAGGTCCTAGCCCAAAATAGTGCAGGGATGGGGGTGCCATGCTCTTGTCCTGGGAGGACAAGGGAACCACACCCCTATCCAAGGGGGGATAGGGGCACCACACTTCTGTCCTACCCCTTTCTCTAGGGCATAGTGCAGTCAAAAATTGCTAGGGTTGCAATTTTATGATACTACATTTAGCCCCCACTTTAGCGGGAGTATAAGCATATACCAATACTGCTGGTAAAGTACAAGGAAACAAGATTGAAAGACTTTCACCATGTCAAGGAGGCAAGATGCACCAAGCCCCCAGTGGACTTAGGATCTTACGACTTCGATTGACAAAGTAAAAGGAAGATCGAGAAGGGGAGAACCATGACTGCAAGTAGCAAAGTTCCCTTCACTATGAGTCATGAAAGCAAGGATACAAAGATTACAAAGCAAAACAAAGTTTCACTAAGTAATTCTAAGTATCACAAGAAGGAAAATATGAGCGGAGTGTATGCCCCCACATTAAAGCGATTGCACATGCCTTATCGGGAGTGATTTCTTTAAGGTAGGATACACCCAAGAGAAAGAGAAAAGAGAGAGCACGTTATCGCAAGGATTTAGCCCCCAATCGAGGTATAAACCCAAGGATAATGAACAAAAAACACAAGGTAATGTCACTTTCCTTGGGGTCAGTATGCTATATGATAACTTATGTACATCATGTATGTATATGCATATAATAATCTTCATTCCCCAAATATGGACACTACCTTAGAAGTGTAAAGCGGAAAATCGCGATCGAACCCTAGTTGCTCTCCCCTCTTCCAACTCCAAGGAGAGAGAAGGGAGGTTCACTCCAGGGTTGATGGTTTTCACTTAGGGGAGAGAATTTACATTCAAAAGAGGGGTTGAAAACCCACAAGATCCAATCCCACACAATGCAAGATTGGATGCTAAATGAGTTTCAAGGGTTATGACAGCAAGGCTACCCTCTTTTGTAAAGAATGTGCATAGAAGAATTAAGCTAGGAATGCATAGAAAGTGAGAAAGATTCGCTTATAAACTGAGATAGGAATACAGTATGAAGCTGCGGACCTGGAATTAGCAATAAAATGTCGATATGACGCTATCCTATAAATTTGAGCGAAAGTTGCCGGGACGATGGCGCCCGAGCGCCACGGTCCTCCGAAAAATCCGCGAAACGAAGGGGGATCTGTTCGTCTCTGCACAAGGATTCCAGATCTTCAATTTCAGCTGCGTACCTGCAACCTACACACAGAAAAGTGAAGATGATTGGGGGGTTAGGGATTAGGGGTTTGCCTTTAGGTCAAACCCCGGTTTTGGAATTAACCAAGAAATGAGCAATGCTGTAAATGTAAATGTCTGTAATGTAAAACAAGTACTAATACCTTGTTGTAAGGATGTTTGTATCCTTATGTGCGAAGGTATAGATGTTGTATGTTGTATGTTGTAGTAGTATGTTGTAAGTGATCTCCTCTTCAATGGTTGAATCCTTGTCTTGAATGCAACACTTAGCCTTGAATGGAGACTTGAAATGATCAATTGCTTGAAGGAATGCTTGAATGCTTGAATGCTTGAGTATAGTTTCCACGCTTTTTCCATCATATCGAATGAAAGAGGAAAATGTAGTTTATATACTTGTCAATTAGGGCTGATAGACTGATTTTCCCGACCTTAGGCCGACTAGGAAAGATAATTTTCCAATTTGCAAACATAAAGACCCGAAGTCCAAAAGAGACCGGGCCCAAAATAGGACCCAGGGACCAGGGCATTGGGCGCCCTAGTCTTGAAGGACCAGGGCGCTCTTGTCCCACCTCCCGGGACAGCAGGGTGCAAAGGAGGTTCAGGCTAGGGTGCAAGAAAATGTAGTTTTCAGTGTCATAATCAGGTTTCGGGGTCTCCATTTAGGTTGCGTGTTGCGTCGCCATCGTGAAGACCGAAATGCAGTCGAAATTGCAAGTGTCGCAATTTTAGGACGCTACATTTAGCCCCCACTTTAGCGGGAGTATAGGTGTATGCTCATACTTCCGGTAAAGTACAAGGAAACAACATTGAAAGACTTTCACCACGTCAAGGAGGCAAGATACACCAAGCCCCCAGTGGACTAAGGATCTTACGACTTCGATTGACAAAGTAAAAGGGAAGATCACGAGGGAGCACCATGATTGTCAGTAGTAAGGTTCCCTCACTATGAGTCATGCAAGAAAGATATCAAAAATTTTCAAGGCAAGGCTAAATTTGCCAAGAAATTCTCAAGTATCTTGAAAAGATATGAACGGGATGTATGCCCCCCTACGTTAAAGCGATCGCACACGCCTCACCGGGGGTGATTGCTTTAAGGTAGTGATACATATAAGAAATGAGAAAGGAGCACGTTATCACAAGGATATAGCCCCCAAGTGTGAGATAAGCCCAAGGATAATAGACACAAAACACAAAGCACAAGGTGACTTCGCTTTCCTTGGGGTCAGTATGCTGTATGATAATTCATGTATATATATCATATGTATGTATGCATAATTGTTCTTCATTCCCCAATCAAGGAAGGTCACCTAGAAGAAGGGAACACATGTGTCTTTTGAGTCAACATGAGAGAGATCGAGAGATCTCAATGCTTTGCATCGTCCTCAAGTAGACAACACTAAGGACAACAAATAGAAGAATGAGAGTAACGTATAGAAGAAGTAACACAAGAGAGGAGGAGAGAATCTGCTATGCTAATGTAACTAGTCTAGCACGTCATCTACCCCCCGATCTTGCTGATCAATGTTTTGGGAAGGTAGGGAACACGCTAGAGGAGGAACATCCAACACAGCAGATGGAGCTATCACAAGATCCAAAAAAGGGCTATGTTCATGTTCCAAGCCACGTTGTTCTTGTCTAGGAGCTAGGATAAGTGCTTTAGAAAATTCATTAGATAAATGGTTATCAATATCAACAAGTTCATATTCACTATCAGAAGCAAGAGGAGAAGTAGCATTTTCATCATGAATAACATTTTCATCTATATCATCATCAAGATTTATAAAAATAGGGTCTTTAATTCGCACAGGATCAAGACCATCATGCATCTTATGTTTTGGAGATTTTGGAGAAAATGGAATAATGCTTGTTGAAGGTGTTTTTGGAGATTGCAAAGTTTGAGAAGCAGCTGCTTGAGCTCTAAGACGACGCTTTCGTCGGCGTTCACGTGCAGAACGATTTCATCTAGTCTTATTAGGAAGTGAAGAAGATTGAGGAGGAGGAATGTTCTCATCCTTATCACTTGGGTGTTTAGGTTGTGGTCTCTTAGGCTGAACAATAGGAGAAGAGGAAGGTCTCTTCTCTCCATAAGAGGAAGGAGGAGGAACTGCTCCATATAAGGGAGGAATATTTGGTTTAGGAAGGAGACCAAGTCCATCATGACAAGGAGGAATAGGTCTACTCTTAGAAGGTTTATTAGGCATAGACATAGTCACATCCATAGGGATGGGTTGGGAATCTTCTTGAGGAAAGACATTAGTTTTATCTTTCAAAGGAAGAACTTCCTTCTCAAGAACGATAGGAATATCAAGTTTAGGTGTTCTAGGTTCACTTAGAGATAGGATCATATCTGTTTTCCACTTTTGATAAGATTTGAAAAGATGATCACTTCATGGAGGAAGAGATTGGAATTGTTTAGGCCAAAAGTAATCAAGAGGAACGCTAGAAGTTCTTTTAGCTGGTTTAAAGAGACTATGATTGACAGTAACAAATTCACCATTATGGGGAAATTTCAAACACTTATGAATAGGAGAAGCAATAGCTTTCATGGAAGATAGCCAAGGATAGCCAAGCTTCACACAAAATTGTTCGGAAGATGGAATAATAGCAAAGTTCACATCAAGGGATTTGTTATGGACCTCAATAGGCAATGTAATAGAACCAATTGCAGGAGAAGAAAATGCATCAAATAGTTTCACAATCACATCTGTTTTGTCATATATCACTTGATTCAATTGCAAAGTAAAAAGAAATTCTTCAGTAATAACATTAACCATGCACGAAGGATCAATAAGCACTCCACGGCAAGGTGTATTCTTGACTTTTGCAACTATGTATAAAGGACCATCAGGTGCCCTAATGGTTTCACTGGAATCAAATATGATGGAAGGTTCTTTAGGGTTTTCTTGCTGCTCTACAAAGTTAATCACATTTGGAGTCATAGACACAAGACCATCAGATGAAAAAGAGGAATCATTAGTCTCAATCGCATTAGAGGTATGAGAAGGTAATGGATCAGTGAAAATCTGAAGATTTTGATTAGGAGGAGCTACAGATGTATTGCCTTTATCATTCACTCCAAAAATAGAGATAGTATTATTATCAATCAAATCTTGAATTTTACCCTTTAAAGAAAAACATTTTTCAGTATCATGCCCAGGCTGACGATGAAATTGACAAAAAGATTTGTTATAAAAATAAGGTGAAGTAATCTTTGCAGGATCAATTTGTCTTATAGGAGGAAGAGTAAGCACATTTTGTTCCAATAAATTATTCATAATACTATGCAATGATTCATTCAAAGGAGTATACTTTCTTTCTTTCTTGAAAAATTTAGAAATAGGAGGCACACCTGATGCTGCATTCACATTGTTGTTGATGATGTTTTCATTGAATTTGATGGAATATCTGTTCGGTTTAAACTTTCCAAATGGTTGTTGACTGCTATCACCCTTATCACTCAGAGCCATAGGATGTGATTGTTCCATTTGACTCACAGTCAGTTGATAATTGTGAAGAGTTGCACACAACTGTTGGAAAGAAGTAAACTCAGAAAATAGAAGTTTGTCTCGAATATATTTTTGTAAATTAGAAATAAAGATTCTTTGAATATCATTGTCAGGCACTGGAAAAGAAATTTGAGCATACAAATGCTTATATCTACCAATGAAATCAGTCACTTTTTCTTTAACACCTTGTTTACAATGCATTAAATCAATCAAAGTAACTTTAGGACTTATATTGTTTTGAAATTGTTGAATGAAAGCATTTGCAAGTTGTTCGAAAGAAGTAATAGAATAAGAAGGCAACGAGAAATACCATTGTAGGGCTTTGTCTCTTAATGTTCTAGTAAACAATTTTGCAAGCAACCTTTGGTCATAAGAAAAATCAGTACAGATTGTTTGAAAAGTCTTAACATGTGTTAGAGGATCACCTTTACCATTATAAAGCTCCAAATGTGGAATTTCAACATGTTTAGGAGGGATAGCTTGAACAATGTCAAGAGAAAGTGGGCTCGCAACATCAAATGTGGGCACACTAAACTTAGATTGATTCATAGAGGCAATTTGTTGCTGTAAAGAAGAGACAGTTTGTGCAAGATTGTTAATGGTCGCTTCAGTCGAAGAGTTCATATTAGATGTGTTAGATTGAGATGGAGGTGTTATGTTATTGAAAGAAGGTAAAGAGTAAGGTGGTGGGACTCTATGATAATTAGTCATAGGAGATGATTGGACAGGAGGAACACTACAAGGAGGAATGGAATGATTGAATGAATTGCCCCCTTGCATCATGTTCATTTGTGGAGATATAATAGGGACACTCATTGAAGGAGTGAATGAAGAAATCGGATTGAATGAAGGAAGAGGGTTAATTGAAGAGGAAGGATTGCCCCCCTGACTGGTGATCATAGGAGTAATGTCTTGTGTAGAAGTAGCCATTATGTTTGATGTAAAGGTAGGTATGCTAGCAATAGAAGTCATCAAAGGAATAGAATGATTGACTTGAGTAGGAGGTTGTGTATAACCCAAATTTTTAGCACAACTCTTCATAGGCATCACATTAGAATCCACAATGTGTGCAATACCACGCAAAATATCAATTCCATTCTTATCACTTTGAAGCATACGTTTTAGACCCTCAATTAAAGGAAGAGCTTGACTATCGGGGTATTCTTGAGACATCCATTGTCGAAGATTGTCAAATTGGTTATCCAATTTTGAAAGTTGTTCTTCAGAAACCTCATGGAGAGCTTCTTCATCATTAGGAGGATTAGAGGAATTACCCATGTCCTCGTTAAAAAGGCTATTCAAATTAGGTTCCATCTCCTCAGTAGTTAAACCTCGGAAAGACTTAATTCTACGGCTTCGTCTAACGGGAATAGTGTAAGTAGGGCTTATTGTTGTAAAACTCATGCACTAGAGAGAGAGAGAAAGTTTTGATTTTAGAGGTAGCAATTTTCAATAAAATCAGCCAATCTTCCAGATTTAAGCTGTTAAATACAATCAGGACAATCTCCCAAAATTTCAGAAAAAATGTCAGGGACCGTGGCGCTTCAGAGTGCACACGGTCTCGGCAACTTTTTTCAAAATTTGCAGGGATGAAAGTTATGATGATTTTGGAGCTAATCTGAAAAAATTGAGTGGTTTTACGATCTGTAGATAGGCCAAATTAAAGTTGCAATGTCGAAATTGAACCCTACCAAGATTGTCGAAAAATGCAAAATTTGAATTTTGAAAAAGAGAGGGAAACTGGAATTTTGAATTTTATGATTTTAGAGGGAATGTCAAGAGCAATGCAAATTTTGAAATTTAAAAATTGACTCAATTTCAAGCAAAATTCAATTTTGAAAGCGGAAATTAAAGTTGTTGTAATTAAGCACTTAATTTCAAAAGTCACAAATTGTAAGAATTTGAATAAAGCACTGAAATTTTTAATGAATGCAAACACACTTTTCAGATTTAGGACAGTAAGAACACAATTTTGACACAAAATTTCAATTTCAATGATTTTTGAATGATTAGAAGCGTTAATCCAAGCAATCCCTAGACCAACTTTGACTGTAATTTTGAAAGTGTTATAATTGATAAAATCAGCCAAAATTATGGATTTTAGCAGGAAAATATAGTAAGATCTAGCTCCCGAAATTTCGGAAAAAATGTCGGGGACGATGGCGCTCGGAGTGCACACGGTCCTCGCAACTTTTTTCCAAATTTTCAGGGATGAAAGATATTGTGATTTTATTGCGGAATCCAAAGTTACAGCTGATTTGGAAATGTTTTGATCGGTGAAATTGTCGGACAAAGGTTGAATCAAGAGGGTTTTAAAAATTAGGGTTTTGACACTTAACCACTTAATTTTCAAAATTAAAGCATAGATATGAATTGATAATTTGTAATAGAAGGGAAGATCTGAAACAAGCATTAACATTTAGACATTTCACAAGTTCAATTACTAAAAAGAAAATTTAGGGTTTTTATGCAATCAACCTCTAAAATTTGCACAAGATCAAACATGGAAATGTAATCAAGGAATACAATTTTTAGATCTAACCATGAATAATTAGAAAGGATGTTCACGTCGGGTTCACCAAAATGTAAAGCGGAAAATCGCGATCGAACCCTAGTTGCTCTCCCCTCTTCCAACTCCAAGGAGAGAGAAGGGAGGTTCACTCTAGGGTTGATGGTTTTCACTTAGGGGAGAGACTTTACATTCAAAAAAGGGGTTGAAAACCCACAAGATCCAATCCCACGCAATGCAAGATTGGATGCTAAATGAGTTTCAAGGGTTATGACAGCAAGGCTACCCTCTTTTGTAAAGAATGTGCATAGAAGAATTAAGCTAGGAATGCATAGAAAGTGAGAAAGATTCGCTTATAAACTGAGATAGGAATACAGTATGAAGCTGCAGACCTGGAATTAGCAATGAAATGTCGATACGACGCTGTCCTGTAAATTTGAGCGAAAGTTGCTGGGACGATGGCGCCCGAGCGCCACGGTCCTCCGAAAAATCCGCGAAACGAAGGGGGATCTGTTCGTCTCTGCACAAGGATTCCAGATCTTCAATTTCAGCCGCGTACCTGCAACCTACACACAGAAAAGCGAAGATGATTGGGGGGTTAGGGATTAGGGGTTTGCCTTTAGGTCAAACCCCGGTTTTGGAATTAACCAAGAAATGAGCAATGCTATAAATGTAAATGTTTGTAATGTAAAACAAGTACTAATACCTTGTTGTAAGGATGTTTGTATCCTTATGTGCGAAGGTATAGATGTTGTATGTTGTATGTTGTAGTAGTATGTTGTAAGTGATCTCCTCTTCAATGGTTGAATCCTTGTCTTGAATGCAACACTTAGCCTTGAATGGAGACTTGAAATGATCAATTGCTTGAAGGAATGCTTGAATGCTTGAATGCTTGAGTATAGTTTCCACGCTTTTTCCATCATATCGAATGAAAGAGGAAAATGTAGTTTATATACTTGTCAATTAGGGCTGATAGACTGATTTTCCTGACCTTAGGCCGACCAGGAAAGATAATTTTCCAATTTGCAAACATAAAGACCCGAAGTCCAAAAGAGACCGGGCCCAAAATAGGACCCAGGCCTGAAGGACCAGGGCGCTGGGCGCTCTGGTCCCACCTCCCGGGACAGCAGGGTGCAAAGGAGGTTCAGGCCAGGGTGTAAGAAAATGTAGTTTTCAGTGTCATAATCAGGTTTCGGGGTCTCCATTCAGGTTGCGTGTTGCGTCCCCATCGTGAAGACTGAAATGCAGTCAAAATTGCAAGTGTCACAATTTTAGGATGCTACAAGAAGAAAGGGAAGAGAGGATGTATTTTGAGTCAACATGAAAGATAGTAAGAGAAGATCTCAATGCTTTGCATCATCCCCAAGTAGACATTAAGGGAACAATAGAAGAACATGGATACATATAGAAGAGTGGTCACAAAAGAGAAAGAAAGGAGAGAGAAAGATTTGTAGTGCTAATATTGCTAATCTAGCACAACATCTGCCTCCTGATCTTGCTGATCACTATTTCGAGAAGGCAAGCAACATGCCAAAGGAGCGACATCAAGAAAAGAAGATGGAGCTATCACAAGATCCAAACAAGGACTATGCTCATGTTGTAAGTCACTTTGTTTGATTCTAGGAGCTAGGATTAAAGTTTGTGAAAACTCATTCGATAAATGTTTGTCCACATCAACATACTTATACTCACTATCAGAAGCATTAGGAGTTGTATTACCATTATGAATAATATTTTCACCCATTTCTTCATCAAAGCTTAAAGAAAGAGGAGCAAGAACATGAATAGGAGTAAAACCATCACATAGTTTATGCAACTTATGATTTGGAGATGTTGGTTGAACATCTTGCTTAGGAGAAAAGGAAATCATGTCAACTATTGGAGTTTGAGGAGATTGGGTATTTTGAGGGATAAATTCACGAGCTCAAAAGTGGCATCTTCATCAACATTCTCTTGCACAATGATTCCGTCGAGTCTTAGTAGAAGGCTGAGAAGGAGGAGGAACCTTTGAAGAAGTAAGAATGGTTTTCTCCTTTATAGTGGAAGGTTTAGGTTGAGGTCTTTCTGGTTGAACAATAGGAGAGGTAGGCCTCTTCTCTCGATAAGAGGAAGGAGGTGGAACTATGCCATAGAAAGGAGGAATATTAGGTGTAGGAAGGAGACCAAGTCCATCATGGGGAGGAGGGATAGGTCTAACCTTAGGAAGAATATTGGGGTTCTCCTTAAGAGAAGGTAAAGTCACATCCATAGGAGTAGGTGGATAATTTTCCTTAGGAGGAAGATTAGTTCTATTCGAGAGGGGATAACCTCATCTTGAAGAATAATAGGAATGTCAAGTGTTGGAAATCTATGTTGACTTAAGGATAAGAACATATAATTCTTCATTTTTTGATAAGATTGAAAAAGAGAATCGCTCCTTGATGGAAGAGATTGAAATTGTTTAGGCCAAAAGAGATCAATAGGAACACCAGGGCTTGTTTCGGATGGACAAAATAATCTATGGTTCACGGTTATGATTTCTCCATTGTGAGTTAATTTAAGACACTTGTGGATTGGAGAAGCAATAGCCTTCATGGAAGATAGCCAAGGATAGCCCAACTTCACATGGAATTGCTCAAAAGAAGGTATGATAACAAAGTCAACATCCATGGATTTAGCATGAACCTCAATAGGAAGAGTGATAGAACCAATGGTAGGACAAGAGAAGCCATAAAATAACTTCACAAATACATTAGAAGCATCATATAGTGGTTTATGCAGTCGTAAAGTGAAAATATACTCTTCAGTTATGACATTAACCATACAAGAGGGATCAATTAGGCCATGATGGCAAGATATATGCTTAACCTTTTCAACTATATATAAAGGGCCATCGGGTGCTCTAATGGTCTCACTAGGGTCAACTGTAATACAAGGATCCTTAGGTGAATCTTGTGTTTCTACCATATTAACCAAATTTGGAGCCATACAGATGAATGTTTCAGAAGAGAGAGAATTAGGCACAATCTCAATAACGTTAGAGGTATGGGATGGCAAGGGATTAGTGAAAATCTTAAGATTTTGATTGGGAGGAGCAACTGATTTATTCCCTTTATCATTCACACCTATCATAGATATATTATTATTATCAATCAAGTCTTGAACCTTATTTTTCAATGTAAAAAATTTCTCAGTATCATGACTAGGTTGACGATAAAATTGGCAAAATGAATTGTTATCAAAATGAGGAGATGAAAGTTTGGAAGGATCAACTTGTTTTATAGGAAAAAAATTGATAACATTTCTATGTATAATTGAGACATAATACTATGCAAAGATTCATTCAAAGGAGTAAACTGTCTTTCTCTTTGGAAAAATTTAGAAATAGGAGGCACACGTGTTGTAGCATTCACATGGTTGTTGTTGATTGGATCATTCAACTTGATGAAGAATTTTGTTGGTTTGAACTTCACAAATGGTTGTTTAACACTCTCCCCACTTATCACTCGAAGCCATAGGAGTGGATTGCTCCATTTGACTCACAACCAGTTGATAATTGTGGAGTGTTGCGCACAAATGTGAAAATGAAGTAAACTCGGACAAAAGAAGATTTTCCCTGATATCTTTTTGTAAATTAGAAATGAAAATTCTTTGAATATCATTATCAGGCACATGAAAATAAATTTGAGCACACAAATGCTTATATCTACCAATGAGATCAGTCACTTTCTCTTTAACACCTTGTTTACAATGCATTAAATTAGTCAAAGTGATTTTAGGACCAATGTTGTTTTGAAATTGTTGGATGAAAGCATTTGCTATTTGTTGAAAGGAAGTGATAGAATAAGAAGACAAAGAGAAATACCATTGTTAAGCCTTATCTCTTAGTATTCTTGTAAACAATTTTGCAAGCAATCGTGGATCATAAGAAAAATCAATACACAAATTTTGAAATGTTTTGACATGCATAAGAGGACCACCTTTTCCATTATAGAGTTCCAATTGAGGGATCTCAACATGTTTAGGTGGCACAAGTTTAACAATATCAAGATAAAGTGGGCTGGCAACATCAAAGGTGAGCACACTAAACTTGGATTGACTCATAGAAGCAATTTGTTGTTGTAAGGAAGACACAGTTTGGGCAAGATTGCTGATTGTCATTTTGGTAGAAGAATTCATGTTAGACATAGGTGATTTAGAAGGTGGTGTGATGTTGTTGAAAGAAGGCATACATGAGAATAAGGTGGTGGGACATTATGATAAGTAGGCATTAGTGATGATTGGGTAGGAAAAGGGACACTTAAAGGAGGAATAAAGTTGTTGAAGGAATTACCCCCTTGTGTCACACTGATTGGTTGAAGAATAGTATGAATACTCATGGAAGACATAGGTAGTGATGGAGGATTAAATGAAGAAGAGGGATTTCCCCCATGACCTATGGTTGTAGGAATGAAATTTTGAGTTGAAGTAGCCATGATGTTGGATGTGAAAGTAGGAATACTAGTCATAGGATTGGTCAAAGGAATAGAGGAATTGACTTGTCTTGAAGGTTGTGAGTAACCTAGCGTTTTGACACAGCTCTTGATAGGCATGACATTAGAGTAAAAAATATGTGCAATGCCACATAATATATCAATTCCATTCTTATCACTTTGAAGCATGCATTTAAGACCTTCGATTAATGGAAGAGCTTCACTATTAGGGTATTCTTGGGACATCCATTGTTGAAAGCTATCAAATTGATTGTCCAATGTAGAAAGTTGATCTAAAGAAACCCTAGTTAAAGCTTCTTCTTCATCATGGGATCCATCAATGGGCACATGATTAGGACGGGGAGAATTAGCATGATCCTCATTAAAGAAGTCACCCAAATTAGGCTCCATCTCCTCGGTAATTAAACCTTGGGAAGCTTTAATTCTAATGCTTCATCTAATGGGGATAGAATAGGTAGGACTAATAGTGGTAAAACTCATGCACTAAAGGGAAAATTTGAAATTTGAAATTTGAATTGTGGAATAAAGCTTGCAAAAATTGAGTAATGCAAAATTTAAGAAAATAACGATTACACGATTTGAACTTTGTTGGAGGAAGGGAATGACACAATTTCCAAAAATGAAAGGAAATTGGAATTTTAAAAATAAGGCCAAGGGAAGACCACCTAATTTTAAAATCAGGGCAGACAAGAATTAACCTCTTAATTTAAAAAAAAATCTTGAAAGTTGAAATGTTGAATTTTGAAGGTATTTCCAATTCTAGAGGGTTCAAAAATTGATAAAATCAACCAATCTTTTGGATTTAGGCTATTAAATACAGTCATAACAGTCTCCTGAAATTTCAGAAAAAAGCCGAGGACTGTGGTGGCAACGCACATGGTCCGACCAACTTTTTTCAAAATTTTTCAAGGATGGATATAACGATGATTTTAAAGCTAAACCCAAAAAATTGGTGAATTTTACGATCTCTAGATGGGTGAAATGAAGGCACAAATGTGAAAATAGGACCCTATTAGGGTTTTGAAGAAAAAGAGGAATTAAAGTGCAATTTTGAAAAGGGTCAAACCTAATGGATAGGGACACCTTGGAAAATGTTTAAGAATCTGAATGTAAATGAAATTGATTTGAAATTCACACAAAATCCAATTAATTTTTAAAATTAGGGTTTGATGACCTAACCATTTAATTTTGAATTTTGAATTTTGGGAAAAAGGGGGGGAATTGAAAATTTTGAATTGTAGAGCTGAAAACAAATCTAAGAACAATTAGAAATCTGAAAATTAAATGGAAATCCAATTTTTTTGTTTTGCACAAGTTCATGATGATTTTTGAAAATTAAGGTTTTAACAAGTAACCTCTTAATTTTGTAAATTTTAATTGTAAATTGAACAAGATAATGAGGAAATTGAATTTGACAATCAAAATAATTTTCAGAACTAAGACAACCACAAGCAATTTTTACAAATCACAAGTTCAATTTTAAAAACTAGGGTTTTTAATGATTTAACCACTAAGTTTGTAGAAAATTTAAACTTGCAAATGAAAAATATGCAATTTTGTTCAAAGGAAAGCATGCAAGATGTTGGGTTCACCAAAACGTAATGGTGGAGAAAATGATGGGTGATAGATCAAGAGGAAAACTAACCCTTTCCCTCAAAGAGAGATGAGAGTTTCACTATTGATTATCCTTCAAACAATTTTCACCATTACATTAGGAAGATAAGAGATAATTCACTAGATTCAATCTCCACACAAAGATGCTAGATTGAATTCTAAATGAATTAAGAATGTTAGGATGATCCCTTCTTCCTTTGTTTGATTTGGAAAGGAATTGATTGAATTATGTAGTGCAAAAATAACAAAGAATCGATTATAACTTGAGATCTGAATATGGGATGAAGTTGTGCACCTGGATTTGGCAATAAAATGTTGAGACGAAGTCGCCCTGCAAATTTGATGAAAAGTTGTCTAGACCGTGGTGGGAATGTACATGGTCCTCCGAAAAATCCGCAAAATGAAAAGGGTTTTTCCACTTCTGTAAATAAGCTCGAATTTGAAAGTACAGCTGCTCACCTACAACCTACACATAGAAAAGAGAGGGAAATGTGTTGGGATTGGGGGTTTTCCTTTAGGTCAAACCCCAGTTTTGGAATTAACCAAGTAATGAAAGAAAGTACTTGCAAGTAGATGTAAATGAAAGACTGAATTGTAGATCACCTCAAGGGAGGTTCTAGTAGCAATGTTGATAGAAATGCTTGTATGGAATTGTATGTTGAAATCAATCTCCTCTTCAATGGTTGAATCCTTGACTTGAATGCAACACCTAGCCTTGAAGGGAGACTTGAGAATGCTCAATGCTAGAAAAGAATTCTTGAATGCTTGAATGCTTGAATGCTCTTGATCGCTTATGACCTTATCAAAATTCCACCTATTGAACTTATGAAAATGAGAGACTGAATGCCCCCTTAAATACATGTTTAAAGGATTTGAATTTCATCACGGGCTAACATTGGGGAGATTTTCCGCTCACTGCACTTGACCCACAATGCATGCTCTCGGAAGGTCCTACCCCAAAATAGGGTAGGGACAGGGGTGCCACACCCCTGTCTTGGGAGGACAAGGGCACCACACCACTATCCTGGGAGGAAAAGGGTGCCATGCCCCTATCCTACCCCTTTCTCTAGGGCAAAGTGCAAACATAGTGATGTAGAGGCCAAGTAAGAAGTTGTTTTCGTAAGACGAGCACTCTCTAGTCTCCAATCAGGCTAGAGGATTTGAGTTCACATGCGTGAGGACCCTAATGCAGTAAAAAATTGCTAGGATCACAATTTTATGACACTACAGTCATGTAAGATTTTCTAGATACATTGAAGCTAGGAAATTGTGATGAGGTTCTTGAGTCGACATGAAATCTAATGTCTATAAAATGACATTGCGATGAACTATTTTTATGATGTGAGATATAAGTGACGAGTTGATGTGATTTATTGAAGGAGTTGCAGAGTATGTCGGTGTTGCAGTATTGAGTGAGAAGAAGAGGATATATACAAACAAGATGTGTTATTTCTAGATCAGACCACCTGTTGTTTTCTAATCACTACAACAGTTAAATCTCCTAATTGGGTAAGCTCTAACAAGATTCATTGTACAAATTCTCTAACCAGGTGATCCATTAGTTTGGGTTTGAAATCCTCTACTAAGGTTACTCCTAACAGGGTACTACTTTTAACTAGGTATAGCTCCTAACAAGGCTTTGGGATCTTTAACAGGATTCACTCCTAGCAGAGCACTTTGTAGACCTTAACCGACCAGTTACCTATTATTGCAGATAGTTAACTTGTGAGTCCCATCTCACAGTGGTTTTTCCTAGTTGGGTTTTCCATGTATAAACACTTATGTTATGGTGGATATTTTACTTGTTGTGGATGTTTTTATATCACTTTGGATTGCATGCATAGTTTTAAGTAAACTGGTTAACTATTTTTACTGGTCTATGTTTAAAGTGGTATAGTTTTTTCTATCACTGATTCACCCCCCCTCTTAGTGCTTTATAAGTCTATCAATTTTGTCATACGACCCTCTGATTCTGTCAATGCAGAATTCTAACTTTTTGCATCCTTTTCAGATCTGTCATACTTGCCTAATTAGTCAGCAGTGAACGTAAATCTGGTCATTTTAATCTTGAGCATAAACAGTCTTGATAGTGTACCCTTGCCGTTGTGTTTCACAACTTTGTCGATCATCTCCCAGCTAGTTTAATCAATCTCTTATCAAACTTAATCAACCTAGGTTGCTTAGATCATGTCTTATACATGATAGACCATTCCTAAAACCAGATTGAGTCTTAGTCACCTCTCTCAATCACTATGTTAAACACATAACTAGCTTTGATTTGATCTTGACATCTATACCACATCTCGCTCTTGGTCACATTGGTTGTAAATGCCTGTTCAAACTAGGAGTTCTTCTAAGAACAAGAACAAGAAAAAGGAAGAGACAATAACATTGCAAACTAATCCATTTTTCCAAGAAAACCAATTTTTGATGAACCTTTTGAACAACAAAAATTAGACAAACCTTCATCTTCAGACAAACCACCTTTTGATCAAACCTTATCTTCCAATATGTCTGAAGAAAGATAAGAAAAAGAGGTTGGTAAATGTAAAGCTCGTGATGACCTTAGCATCGAGACTAATGATAATGATTCTTCTTCTAGTGATTCTGAAGTTTCCAAACCCGGAGAAGATACAATAGTAAAATGTCAAAAGGACAAAGACTTCAAAAAGATGATGAAGATTATCATGGCCCGAGAAAAAGAAGAATAATTTCTAGAACTGGCCAAACAAGGAGCCAAATTCCCCCTTGATTACAATGTTGAAAGTCTTATCACTAAAGAAGACAATACTCTACTAGCATTGGTGACAAAAAAATTACAAGAACTACAAACTGAGATTAAAGAAATGAAAGACAAAGACAAATCTCCTATGAAGTATTCCTTGGATATAATTTTCCTGTTTCCATTGAACAAGAGTCTTTACATGCCTCTGTTTCCTTCCAGAACAAAAATTCCTAAGTTTGATAAATATGATGGCAACTCAAATCCCCAAGACCATGTCCGAGAATGTTTTTCTCTATGTATGGTGTTCATGCACAAACAAACTTATCTCATGTGCCTCTTTCGAAGAAGTTTAGGAGGACAATCTATGGAATGGTTTTCAAGCCTGCCTATAGGAATTAAATATTTTGAAGAACTGGTTGAATTATTTCTAAAACAATACTCCTATAACATTTTTCATCTGGTCACAATGATTGAGTTTTGTAATACCAAACAAAAGACAGGAGAACCTTTTCTCACTTTCTTTCAGTGTTGGAGAAAGAGGTTCTCTAGATATTCATGACCCATTCCCGATTTTGAGAAAATGGACATCTTTGTCAATAATTTGATTCCTGAGTTGAAATATAAAGCCAAATGCAAGTATACCCTTCATTCAACAAAATGGTGGATAGTGCTCTCAAAATGGAAGATGTACTTGTAAGGAAAGGAGATATATCACTTTATAAAGAAACACATCAAGGCTCTAGTTCCAAAGAAAAGAACAAATACTGAAAGTACGACAAAGATAATAACAAAAATGTTGTTAATGATAGAGTGGTCGATAATGTCAAACCAAAATCAAAACACGTATTATTCAATCTGACTAGTGGAACACAAGCCCTCAAAGTAGCTAAAAGTGGTACAAAAAACACACCTGAGAATTCAAAAGAGTGGTTTAAAGAGAAACCTTGGGTTTCAAAACCTAAGCGTGATTTTATTCCTCTGGGTGAATCCTATGAGTTGGCTTTTAAAACTCTATTGGCAAATAAACTGATCACATTGCCTGACAAATCTAAGCCATATGATCCTGAGGTCAAACCTAAATGGTGGAGGGAAAATGAGTACTATGAATATCATCAAAACAAGGGTCATACAACCAATAACTACATGTAACTCAGACACGAGATTCAAGACCTCATTGATGTTGGAAAAATTATTGTTGGAAATCATATTACAACCAATGCTAATCACAAAGCTTTCAAAGATCCCTTACCTTCTTATGAGAAGGGCGATTCCTCAAAATCCAAGGGAGGTGCCAAAGTCAATTACACCTATGCCAACAATGACAATGTGATCAACGTGATTGAATCTTCCCAATCTGAATATTGCAATGTGATCATAGTTAAAGATAAGCAAAATAAAATGCAAAGTGCAAATGTCATAACCCGCGCTCAAAATAAGGTTACTCTCAATGGAGCTAGCTCTTCCTCCCCTAATCAAACATCATCAAATCCGTTGACAATGTCAAAGCTACCAACTTCTTCAAACAAACAAATAGATACGATCATGGTTAAATCTAAACGATTGACTTCATCATCTTCTTCTGGTTATAACATTGTTGAAAAATTAAAACGAACTACCACTCAAATCTCCATTCTTGAACTACTTAAAATCTCTTCTGCTCATAGGGAGATTTTGGACAAAGCTTTGCTCGCTACTAATGTCCATAAAGACTTAGATTTGGGTCGGTTTCAATCTATGGTGGGTCACTTGACTTCACCTCACTACCTGTCCTTCTCTGAAGAAGATGACAATTCACTGAATCATTTACATAACCAACCATTGCACATTGAAGCTATGATCCATAAGCACCGAGTCAAGTGTGTTTTGATATATGGAGGTGCTAGGTTGAATATTTGTACCTACAATTTACTAATACAGTTGGGATTTTTTGATAATGTCATTGATCCAACAAAGAAAATAACAATCAAAGCCTATGATGAAGAAGAAAGAACCTCTAAGGGTCTAGTACTATTACCAATTAGGGTGGGACCTATAGAACAAGATGTTATTTGTTAGGTGCTTGATTTTCCTCTCTCCTACAACATCTTGCTGGGCAGACCATGGATTCACAAAATGTAAGCAGTGTCGTCTACTTACCATTAGTGTTTGAAATTTCCCTACAATGGAGTTGAAGTTAGTGTTCCTGCTGATACAACCTACACCTACAATGCTTTTAAACAGTGTGCTGATACCCTTGTTCCTCATAATAGAGAAACCTCTGCAACTGAAAGTTCAAAAAATTTGATGAGACTTAGAAAAGAAATTGAAAATCACAGGTACTAGCATGGATGGATACAAGATAGAACCTGTACTCTCATTGATGTCTCTTCCACCATCACCAAGACAATCTGGAAAACCATAAGAGGCTATGAAGCCACAAACTTCAAATACAAACACCATCTATGACGATATTTTTGTATAGTCCTCTACTTACCTTGCAGATGAAATAGAAGAGGCGACAGTTCTCAAATGGCTTTTCAAAGAAGAGAGTGAAAATAGAGAAGGGCAACACAGAGATATTTCCCCTAAACAATATGGTCTAGGCTATAAGATGATTCAACAAATGGGATATTCAAGTACCGGTCCTTTGGGAAAGCACCAAGAAGGAATCATTGAACCTATCAAGTTACAAACTAAGTCTACAAATGATAAAATTGGACTCGGATACCATCTAGAAGAGTCATCAAGTAAAAAACACACTTCTCATCAACAACCTAAGTGAAGGAAAAAGATACTACATCAAACATCACCATAAGTAAATACTCATCACATTCAAGACAAGTATGAGAAAGAACAAGAAGAACTAGAAATCAAGAGAGAAGAAGAAGCTTGTGATCACATTCCAACTGTATCAGCAATAACACTAAAAGAAGTAGATAATACAAAAGACACAAGAGAAGAGGTGGAAGGAAATTAAAAACATGTTTGCACCACTAAACATTTCTGTCACATATACGGGAAGAATGCAAGCAGAGGATTCAGAAACAGACTCAAATGAGTATGAATGGGGTCTAGAGCCTCTCTCAGATACATCTATCAAAGAAACTCCTAAAGAAACTAGTGATATCATAGATGAAGCACAAGAGATAATACGCTTGAAGCTACAAAAAGAAATAAGAGGGAATCAGACTAAAAAGATAAGAAGATTATGAACAACAACTGAAAGAAGGAAAATCATAGGAAAATTATTCACCTACTATATCTCCCTCTAATGAGATAGAGCAAATCAGATATGGGACTACAAATGAAGAACTGGAGGCTAGACAAGCAGGACTGATCATCAGTCCAGAGGAAGCTGAATGGGAAAGATGACAAAGACTAACAAAGTTATCAAGGTTATGTCAATAGGTATGTCAACTACAAGTAATCATTGAACCAAATCATGAAGGAACTTGCAACATGAAATATGTTGATATTGATATTATACATGCTTTCACTAAGCCACTTGAAGAGGAGTTTGAGGCTTCATCTTCTGACTCTGATCACTCTGAAATAAGATCTTTGTATGACATTACCTCTTTGATACCAAACTATGACTACTTTTTCATGAATGTTGAAACTCTGTCTGATGAACTTGTTACTATTGAACCACAATATGTAGTCCAGTCTGAAGTAGAGGAAGGTGCTAGTGGTAGGTCTATTGGGTTAGATCCCCTAAATACTAATGTAAACTTCAATTATCATGTTCTAACTCTTCCTGGTCTCAAGATTCTTACACAAGGTAGTCTTCTAGAACTTAACTTTTCAGTCCGAGGTTGTGATGATAATACTATGAATTCCCTTGAACCTGTTGAATCTTTATCCTTGGTACATCCTGAGCTTATTGACTATACTCTCCAAGATCAACCCTTGACTATTCCTACCTTTGCCAATGACTATACATTAGCTTGTTATCTTAATGCAGTCAAACAAATGGGCTCTTCCACCAGTGAACAAAGTGAGAACATGACAAAATCAGATGTCAAGTATCTTAGTCTCAAAAATCAAAAAAAGAAAAATAAATGTTCTGATGGCAAAACCACACTGTGGCGGTGTCAGAATTAAACATAGTAAAAATAAAGGACGTACCTAATGGTGAAAACCTCTCTAAGGCACCTTAAGGTGAGATACTTGATATTTTTCCTGATCACTTTCAAGAGTGATCATAAGTGTTGATCAAACCTACATAGCCAGTGAACATTGGAACAAAAGAAATTCAACATAGCATACATGTAGCTCAATCCTTATCAACAAAAGAACTGAAAGAATTTGCAGATTTCTTCACAGAGAAAAAGATCAATTTTGCATGGACTTATGCTGATATGACGGGTCTGGATTCTGACCTCATAACGAATCATATTTCTATCACTCCCAAAGTTAAACTTGGCAAACAAAAACTCTAAAAATGCATCCTCATGTGGCATTACTTGTTAAGGCTGAGTTAAAAAAATTACTAAAAGCTGGATTCATTAGAGCAATTGATTATGCTGAGTGGATATCTAATATTGTACCTATTTCCAAACCTAACAAATCAATACATGTTTGCATAGATTTCAAAGATTTAAACAAATCATGTCCAAAAGATGATTTTCCATTGCCAAACATAGACATGATAGTTGACATGACTGCTGATTATGAAATGTACTCTCTGATGGATGATTTTTCCTGATACAATCAGATCAAAATTGCACCTGAAGATCAAGAGAAAACAATGTTCACTTGTGCATGGGGATCTTTCTACTGGAATGTGATACCCTTTAGTTTAAAGAATGCAAGCACCACTTGTCAAAGAGCTATAACAATAATTTTTCATGATATGATGCACAAAAACATGGAGGATTATATCGATGATACTCTACTCAAATCTATGAAAAGATCAACACATCTCTCAGAATTGGGTCCAATCTTAGACAGAATGGAAAAATTTAAACTCAGATTAAATCCCAAGAAATGTGCATTTGGAGTCACATCTGGCAAGCTCCTAGGATACATTGTTTCAACGAAAGGAATTGAAGTGGACCCAGAAAAAGTTAAAGCTATTATGGAAATGCCACCTCCAAAGAATGTCAGTCAAATGAGGACTCTAAAAGGGTGGTTCTAATCAATAAGATGTTTCATCTCTCAGCTCGCAGATAAAGCTCAAACATTCACAAAAGCTTTACAAAAAGGAGTTACCTACAATTGGGGTGAAGACTGTGAACACCATCTAAAGAAAATCAAGGAATATCTTTCTAATCCACCTATCTTAATGCCACCAATTCAAGACAAACCATTGATACTCTACATATCAGCTACTGATACATCACTGGGGGCACTTTTGGCTCAACATGATGAGAATAAAAAGGAAAGAGCTATTTATTATATCAGTCGAACGTTGGTGTCCTATGAGATGAACTATACTATCATTGAGAAATATTTCTTAGCATTAGTCTTTGCATCACAGAAATTAAGACATTACATGCTAGCAAATTCTATCAAATTGGTGGTTAAGATAAATCTGCTCAAATATCTTCTTAGCAAGGCAACACTTATAGGAAGATTGGCTAAGTGGGTTATGATACTTATAGAATTTGACATTGAATATGTAGAACGCAAAGCTATGAAAGGACAAGTCATTGCAGATCAATTTGTTGATGCTTTGCTTGAAGACAATCAACCTTTGCACATAGAATTTCTAGATGAATCCGTAATGCATCTTACTTAGTGATCCTGAAAAATGTTCTTTGATGGGTGGTCTTTTACTCAACAAGGTTCTGGTGCTAGAATTATTTTTATCACTCCTCAAAGATACTCAATCCCAAAGGCGTACAAGATCCTCTTTCCTTGTACAAACAATATTGCAAAATATGAAGCCTTGGTAATAGAATCAAGCTAGCTATTGAATGGAAAGTTGTTGAGTTATACATCTATGGTGACTCTCACCTAATAATCAACCAAATCAATGATATATATCAAACTCAGGATGAAAAATTGATTCCCTACAAAATAATGGTCGATGAATTTAAGAAACACTTTACCTTTGTATCATTTTAGCAGATTCCCATATCAGAAAACAGAGCAGCAAATGCTATGGCTACATTGGCATCTATACTACAACTACAAGAATTTGAGTATCGCTATGAATTCCTGGTGGAAGAGCTTCATTATCCTTCTTATGATTCCCTTGAGTCCCAAATGGTTTTTTCTATCATTGGACATGACTCATCTTGCTATAGTCATATCTTTTTTTTACTTACGTGACCAAATTATCCCTGATAACCTTACCCATAATGAGAAAAGAAACTTGACTCAAAATGCTTCACAGTATGTCATCATTGCTAACAATTTGTATAGGCGAGATTTAGATAGTACTTTCCTTAGGTGTCTCAAACTTGAGGAGTTTCAATATGCATTATCTGAAGTCCATGAAGGTATTTATGGATCTCACTCAAACGGTCTAACTTTAGCTCGGAAACTGCTAAGGGTTGGCTACTATTGGCCAGATATGGAAAAAAATGCTATAAATTTTTATAAAACTTGTGAGAAATGTCAGCTACATGGGTGTCTCATACATGCTCCAACAAGAGAGCTAATACCTTTTATCACACATTGGCCTTTTCAACAATGGTCATTTGATCTCATCAGACAAACCTATCATGCATCCTCTAATAGACACAAGTTTATCATAACTGCCATTGAATACTTCACCAAGTGGGTTGAAGTGGTTCTACTAATCAAAGCAATCGACAAACAGGTAGCTATGTTCATTCTTAACTATATCATCTATAGGTATGGCATACCTTCTTCAATTGTGTCTAACAATGGAGGACAATTCAAAAACAAGGATCTAGATGAGCTCTGCGAAAAGTTCAAAATCAAACAATATTGGTCTTCTATATATTACCCTCAAGGTAACAGACAAGCTGAAGCATCTAATAAAAATCTGTTGACTATCTTGCATAGAACGGTCAACAAATCTGGAAAGGATTGGCATCTGCAGCTTAATCCAACACTGTGGGCTTATCGAACAAGCATCAAAACACCTATAGGAGCTACACCTTTTGCTTTGGTATATGGGGCTGAAGTAGTCTTGCCTATAGAGGTGAAAATCCCTTCTTTGAGAGTTTCTCTGCAAGATCTTGTCACTGATGAAGATCACAAAATATCTGGATTGCAATAACTCGAATTGCTAGATGACATTGACAAGAGGTGTTCGATCATCTGAGAGCTTATCAGAAGAGAAAGTCTAGAGCTTATAACAAGAAAGTTTGACACAAAGAATTTCAGGTTGGTGACTTTGTTTTAAGAGAGAATCCTAAAAATCAATAGTTTCAAGAACAAAAGGGGAAGTTTGAACCCAACTAGCTGGGTCCCTACATCGTTAGTGCAGCCTTTGGCTCTAACACTTATCAACTCTCAACATCGAAAGGAGAACAACTCTGTGAACTGATCAACACTACCCACTTGAAGAAATTTTACACCTAGCATTCTCTACTCCAGCAATTTGTACAGCTAAAAAGTCCTGAAGAAAAAAAAGAAAAAGAAAAGAAAAGAGAAAACAACAAAAAAATCAAAATATGAAAGAAAAATGCCTTGGTGAAAACCTGGTAAATAGGCACCTTGGTAGTAAAAAAGAAAGTCTTTGCCAAGCAGGTGAAAACTTGGTAAATAGGCACCTCTTTTAGTGAAGTGCTCCATCTATCAACACAACTTTGGCATTTCCTGCTTTATTTCCCACTTTTGTGCATCTTTGCTTTAGCTTGTATATATCCTTCGGTCACTTTCATGACACCTTGGTTCTTTTTGGAACCCTCATGGCTTGAAACTGATCAACCTACAAGTCTTAGGGTAATCAATTGATCAATTTAAATATCCTAAGTAGTTCAACTAAGTCATCTTTATGTTGGTAGTACCAGGTCGCCCAATTTGCGTTAGTCACTTGTCTCCTATCCACTACAGAGTTTTACCACTGAATAAACACATAAGGCAAGAACATTGAAAACAATAACTGAAAACTATTTGAGCTATGATTGAAATTTTCTTTGAATGTTGTCTTTTAAATGGGTTTTCAATTATTATTCCCTCTGAGTAACTCGAGGAAGTCTATCTTGACTAAGAGGAGCAAGGAATGGGGGCATGATATTTTTCTTTGTTTTTTGCTTGTAGGAATGATTCTGATGATCTAAAAACATATCATAAGCTGGGTGTCAGTGATAAGTGCCTTCACATAAAGGTGAACCCGCCACACATACCTCGACTCCATTTATATGTATGCTACAGGGAGGTTGGAATCATTTCCTTGTCTATTTTGAGTAAATTTCTTTATCATGCAATATGGATACATACTTAATCTGTCCTAGGATATGAATGATACAAGGGTCATTGCAGACAAGATAATCAATATTCCATGCAAGGAACTCTGGTTTGTCTGATGTGTTTGCATGCAAGAAACATCCAAGTCATCCTAGCTTTTTATGCCTTGATGCTTATGTTCGCTTGCTATTTTAAAAAGAACATGGCATTCAGGTAATCCTGGCTCTTTATGCCTTGATGCTTATGTTTGATTTCTATATTAAAAAGGACGTGACATTTAGGTCATCATGGCTCTTCATGATTTGATGCTTATGTTTATTCCTACATTTTTGCTTAGTGATGATAAAAAACAAATTAAAATCTAGTGACTCAGTTTTAGGTTGCATTCATTCTTAATTTTGTGCATTACAAGCAATTTCATCATAATACAATCTCTCTCTTTGTTCTTTGAATGAGAGCCTGACTTCAAATTAATCATCATTTCTTCACCAAGTGGTCAACTAACTTTATTGACATGATTGAGTTCTTGAACATCAAAATCTGAAATCTTACATGATATGTTAGCTGCATTCATGAACATATCATATATAGATCCATAAGTTCATTAAGCATTCATTTTAATTCATATTATTGCATGAAAAATAAAAATAAATATATACATTTACATCATTAGCTCATCATTTTTATCATTTATTGCATATAAAAAAGACACAACAACATCCATATTCATCTGCATTACATACATATTGAAACAAAATTCATTCATTCAGGACATCATGTACATACTGAAACAAAATGCATTAATTCAGAACATCATGTAGAAAAATGCATATAGAAGGGCATCTCACAAAACATCTCATATAACTCAACACAAGAACAATGAGATCGAATCATGTGTCGTATATATCTCATCAAAAATATCAATGTCAAAGGGGTACAAATGATACAAACTATCATAAATAATGTCTATCGGGGCAAGAATCACATAAACTACAAAAATGGGGTATACAAAATAACACAGAGCCTATAAAAATATAGCTCTGGCCCTCTCTCTCATCGCCTGGTGGAGGAGGTTCCTGCGGAACATCAAACTGTTGAGGTTCATGTGCTCCCTCCGATCTAGCCATGTACTATGAGTAAGGGGCCACCTGTCTATCTGTCGACACTGCTGCACTGTATGCTGCCACATAATACGTTGCTTGGCTAGACTGATGTAGAACCTCATGTTGGGAGGCAGCTAACTCTCCTCATAATCTCACCACCTCCTGGTCACGCTCTATAACTTGGGTCTGCTTGACTGCCAGCTATGTCTGGAGAGTCCTCACCTTCCCTCTCAGTGTACGGATCATATCCATTGGTGTCTGTCCCTAGGGAATCTCCTCCTCTCCTCCCTCAGCTAGCTCATCCCTTCGCTATCGCACTTGTCAAGGGGCAGATCCCCAAAAACCTCTAGCCCCTACACCCCAAAAACCACCTCCCTCACCTCCAACTGCACTCAATGAACCACCCTCTCCCCTCCTCCACTGTTGACCAGTCACTAGTGCCCTACTGCTACTCGCACTAGGATCACCTCCTGCCCACCTAAGTGGAGCAACTCTCTGTCCATGTGCTTGAGCTAGTACAACATCTCCACCCTAATCAATCTGAGGTGCTCGCTTTGTTGGATCTGTAAATTATGGGAATGGATGTCTCAATGACTCATCCCTGTACTCTGGGGTCACCCTCGCATCGACAATATCTTCTAAATAGTCCTAGCATTGTGGCTGGAGGGCTATCAACTCCTATACCACCAGAGTGTAAGATAACTTCGGCCCCCATCCCTTCCTCTCCTCATCCCCAAAATGAGTGTAAGCAGTAAACTCTTGTGAAATGGTCTGCATTCGCCTGTACTGCCTCATAACCCTACTAACAACAAAACACTCAATGGTAGTATGAGATCTCCCAATAAGTGGGCGTGTCATAAAAAATCAATCTCCAATCTCGCCTCTAGTCGTCCTACTCCTCTAAACCCCTGTATGGCCTCTACACAACTACAATCAAGTCATCCAACTAGCGTCTCCAGAAACCTGCCTTCCCCAAGTGGGGCTGCATCAAATAACTTGAATATCAACACATGATTGGCTGATGTGGCTCTCCTGAATCATCGACAACTGGCCTACAAACTATTGGAAACCAATAACATTGAGAGGGGGGGGGGTGAATCAGTGTTATATTAGAAAATTAGATTTTAGCCTTATTAAAACATGCATACACCAATCGGTATACCGATACATACAGAATAGAAAGAAGTAAAGAAATCAATAAGAAAAACAAATAAATGAGAATCATAACACAAAGATTTATACATGGAAAACATCAAAGAGGAAAAACCACGGTGGGATTTGTGACCCACAATATCAATCCACTGGCCATATGAAGAGATATTACAAAATATGAGGGGCCTGCACTTGCAGGAAGGCTTACAGCCTAGAGCACACTACTCAATCACAATAGGAGCCTCACTAACTACATAAAATTCCAGACAACAATCTAGAGAAGTGTGAACTACTTAAGATAGCATCTTCTATGCCAGAATACGGTTCCGGTTTAAGCTCCATCTTTTCTGGTTTGAAACCCTAAACCCCTTTACTGGAATAACCCTTACAATAAATTCCTCACATACATAATCTCTCTGATATATTTCACATCATATTACATTCGCATATCCATAATCTCCTATCTCATGTCTATTTCTCTATATCAAAAATGATCTAATCTTAACCAACCTATATACCCTATACAACTTTTATGCCTTATGTCGGCTTACAAAGATATATACAATATCAGATTACATGTCGGCTAGATAACATAAATGTATGAACATTAAAAAAAATTGTCGATGTCAGATCTAAGATATGTTAGCCTCCAATACCAATAACCTTTACCATACCATGTTGGCCTGCATCGCAGGTGACCAAAGAAATCTTTCTGACCTGCCGGTGTCAGTGCTGGTGCCGGTGTAGAATCTGTGAAGTGTCTGTCGGTACACCATAGAATCAAAACATGAAGCCGGAACACAAAATCATGTTGCCATCAATGACAACATAGAGAAACCAACCAATAGAGTGTCAATTGCCAACAATCTCCCCCTTTGGCATTAATGGCAACACTCATGTGAAAAATGGTCAAGATTTCATTTGTCGGTTTCATCCTGCCCTGCTCCCCCTGAGTTGAATAAGCAAAATACTCCATATCTCCAAAAAATCCAAAACACTGTAACTCCCCCTAATGTATACAACTCTTTTATTCTTTTTCACATCTATACTACTCCCCCTTTGACATCAATTCCATTAAAAAAATGTCAAAGAATAAGAACTGTACAATGAATATCCCCAAAAGTGTCCTACCGGAGCTTAACCAACTTCAAAATTTCTGGATAAGACTTCTCCAGTAACTCCACATAAGTATCCCAACTAGTTTTGAATGTGTCAGAAATAGATACAAGTCCACTCAATAAATATGCAAAAGATTCTTTCTCATTTACCTTTGTCGTTGTGGGCTTTCCCACCATATCCATGCATTCTTTCTTATGTACACAGAGTGAATCCAATCTTGGACTCACCAGGCCTCTTAGACTTCTGGATCTTCGAATTATTTTGTCTCTTTCCTTCTCAAGAGCAAAATTTTTGTTCTCCAAGATCAAAATTTGACCATCAATTGATGTAGTCAATAAAATTAATCCATCAAAAGAGTTAGCAATACTTGCAATTTTCTCCTGAATCTCTTTTATCTTTTTATCTACATTTGCTGTAAGTATTTTGGTATTACAACATACCCTATATATATTTGTACATTATTTCAAATAATTTTCTATTAGGATTAGCTTCTTCTCAATCTTTTTCTTCTTTGTTTCAATTACCTAATCAAAAGCGGTTCTCTTAGCCTGACTAAATCTTTCTAGTGCTTACCAGTTTGAGATTTGCTGTAAGGATTGAAAGTCTTTTGATATGTGCTCAATGATTACCTTAAGCTTGCTGGATGGGCTCTCTTCATTTTAAATCTTACATTCTGAGACCAATCTATGTGGAACATTGATTGATTGATCTATAGTCCCCTTGTCTGTGGATCCCTCCTTTATCAGTTTTTGAGCAACCATCATCATCAGTTCAGTGGGACTCATCTCTGTGATGGTTTTCTTTTCTACCTAAGAAGTGTCAATTGACAATAATGATGGGCCAAAAATTGGTTCCATGCCGGATTCCCCTATTTTCTCCTCTGATGTTTTATCCTTTATAACCTCCTCACTTGCACCAGTGGCTTTGCCACTTGGTGCAGTCTGTGTAACTATCGATTCGTCTATAGGAACAATATCCTCAACCTGTACATTTGTATCCAGAGGACAATTGTCCTCAATATTAGTATCCTATACAATGTTAGCTTGTTCATTCTTAAAATTAACTGGTATCTCAGTATTTACCAATGGCTCAATTTCCACTATCTTAATATTTTTCAAAATTGATGGTGAAGTGCCCATAATCCCCTTTCCTTTTCCTTCAACTGTGGTATCTACAATGTATGTCTTGGTTTTCAGTGATGTAAAGAATCATCTATTTTCTCCCAAAAATTTAATCCATGCTTTTTGAGTTTCCTTTATTATTTCATTCACTCTCCCTAGCTTTAGACTAGTTATCCTATGTTTGCTATTGAAAAAATTTCTGTCTGCCGCCTCAAGTATCTTTTCCATTTCATCTAGAGCTATAGTAACACAGATAGATAATAGTTCTTGAACTTTAATGTGTTTATCTTCTTGCACAACTGATAATCTTCTAGCATCTAACATATTATATAACTCGGCTGGTATTTGATTTTCTCTCTATTAAGGCTTTCTTATAGATATCAAGTATAGTAGGACTGCTTCTTCTACCTCTCTCTGTTCATCATCCTCTAGGTTTTCATAATAAAATTTAACATTATTCAACATGCCATCTTTAGTGATTTTATCTACAATTTATGCACAATTTTTAGGTGGTATGATAGTTACATTATCAGTTTCAATTGCTAAGTCAATGCCACTCTTCTTCTTCCTCTTGGTAGTACCAGATGCAGTTGCTGGTGTAGCTTTAGCTGCTTGCTTTTGTGCCAGTAGCTTGATTGTGACCTTCCTAACTAGTTTCTTCTTTGCTTCCACCTTTGTTTCCTTCGATTTCTTCCTAACAACCCTCTTAAATACTAACAGTGTGTCATCCTCTGATTCAGATTCTGCAGTAATAGGTTCAATATGAACTTCCAGATCCTTCCTCTTTCTACCTTTCTCCAGGACAACATCAATTAGTGCCTTGATGTCCTTTGAGACCTTTTGCACAAACTTACTTTCTTTTCCTTCTTGTTTCTCCCTTTTCTTTTGGTTGAACTCTGTTTCAACCTCTTGAGTCCTCTGTTGTGCAGTACCACATGGCTTCTCTACCTCATCAATCGGTGCATCAATTAGCATTTTTGCGTAGGCATCAAGAATCTATACATCTACCTCATAGCCCATTTATTCAATCCAAATCTTCTAGGGCTTAACTTCTTCCATGAGAGTCTCATCCTTTACCATGAAGCATATATCGGTAGAATATTTTTTTACTGCATGCTCAGGTACCCTTACGCTAGATCTCATAGATTTCTGAAATGCCTTAAAATGACCCCATATCTTATCATCTCTCTAGCTTCCTAATGCAACAATTGACTGTTTCAATTGTATTCCTACCAAAATGTAAAAAGCCCATTGCCTCTTACCAGAACTGGGTGAATCATTCAAAAAATATAACATTACGCAAACTAACAAGTTCCCATACCGAAAAGTTCCCTTCTTCTCACCCTTAATCTTTCCTAAGTTGATTAACAACTCATCAAGCATCCAACCACATAGATCTAACTTTACATTATCTCTCATCATTTTGTATGTAGCCAAAATGCATGAATTGGAAATAGAATTCAGTCGGTTTGACTGAGTTACCTTATATCCAATAATCATGCTACCAAATTTGATGTCCATGTTAGTGATAGTGCTCACTTTCATGGATCTTTTGTCAGATGTAGCACTGGTGATCTTCCTCATGAAGTCATTTGAAAATTTCTTGTTTGGATGTTGCCCTACTGATGGCAAACCAGTAATTGCCCAGATGGCTTCCTTGGTGATTTTGTAAGGTCTGTTCAACCATATGAATTCCCCATGTACTCTACTCATTACATATCTGATTATCTCATCCTCAAACTCTGGAATATCCAGAATATCTGTAAACCCTAGTTCTTTAATATGTTTATATGTCAGTTTGATCTTTCCAGGTTCTCCCATTAGCTCACTCATATACATTCCCTTGATTTCTGAAGTTCCCAAGTCCTTGATATGACAGTGAATATAAGCCCTAACATCCTCTATATACACAACTCCCTCCAAAACGTGAGAAAATGCTCCAACCAAATCTTCTAGGGTAGCCACATGTGGATACTACTTGAAAATTGGCCTGGGGCGGTCCTTGACCTCTACAATAGTTGGGTTTGCAACAAAAACAAAAATAGAAGATGATATCGCTTCCATGTTTAAAGAAAAATACCTTTTGATTGCTCTCAGTGAAAACCTTCAATAAATTCTTCCAGACGTCGGTGAAATCACTCAAGAAGAAATTTGTTTGCCTTTGAATAGCCTCTGATCGCACTGAATCACTCTGAAATTTCTCTAAAATCACTCTAAATGCAGGGTGATTAAAAATGAAGTGTATTCAACCTTTTATCCTTTGAGAAAAACCCTAATCTTCCATTGACATAAATGACTACCGATGAAAGATACCGAATCTCACTCAGAACATATCCATGCCGGATAATCCTCTCCAATATCTGGAACATCTTCCAGAACCTCTTCCTAGGGCATATGCAACATCTTCATGAATTTTTCCTACCCCTAAGGCATTTACCTTAGTTACTGGATGAGCTTCCTGCCGGTGCAGGGGTAGCCTCTTCTGTCGGATAAGTAACTGGGACATTCCCATCTGATGATTGTTCTTCAGTCTTCCTAACCCATCTTTGAGTATGATCTTTGTGGATTTCACTAACCTTCTCTTTTCCTTTTTCATTTGATCCTCCATTACTAACTGGTGGATTTTTGCTTCTACAAAACTTAACAATATATCCAACTTCATTACATGCATAACATGTAACATTGTTCTTTTGAAATGATTTTCTAAAACCAATGAAATTGCTTGACTTGCACTGATTAGCCATATGTCCAAATTTTCCACAAGAATAACATTTTACATTCATTCTACAATCTTCTATCTTATGACCAAACTTATTGCATTTAGAACATTTACCGAGAGCAGAATCAGGGTTCTAATTTTCTCTGTTTCAACATTGCCTAGCCATGTGACCAAATCTATTGCAAACAAAACATCTACCATTGAATTTATAAGCATTGAATTATCTTACCAATGCCTTATGGTTTTGATCTTAGCCTTATTAAAACATGCATACACCAATTGGTATACCTATACATATAGAATAGAAAGAAGTAAAGAAATCAATAAGCCAAACAAATAAATGAGAATCATAACACACAGATTTATACATGGAAAACCTCAAAGAGGAAAAACCACAGTGGGATTTGTGACCCACAATATCAATCCACTGGCCATATGAAGAGATATTACAAAATATGAGGGGCCCGCACTTGCAGGAAGGCTTATAGCCTAGAGCACACTGCTCAATCACAATAGGAGCCTCACTAACTACATAAAATTCCAGACAACAATCTAGAGAAGTGCAAACTACTTAAGATAGCATCTTCTATGCTAGAATATAGTTCCGGTTTAAGCTCCGTCTTTTCTAGTTTGAAACCCTAAACCCCTTTACCGAAATAACCCTTACAATAAATTTCTCACATATATAATCTCTCTGATATATTTCACATCATATTACATTCACATATCCATAATCTCCTATCTCATGTCTATTTCTCTATATAAAAAATGATCTAATCTTAACTGACCTATATACCCTATACAAATTTTATGCCTTATGTCGGCTTACAAAGATATATACAATATCAGATTACATGTCAGCCAGATAATATAAATGCATGAATATTAAAACAAATTATCGATACCGGATCTGAGATATTTCGGCCTCCAATTTCAATAACCTTTACCATACCATGTCGGCCTCCATTGCCGGTGACCAAAGAAATCTTTCTGACCTGCTAGTGCCAGTGTAGAATCTGTGAAGTGTCTGCTGGTACACCATAGAATTAAAACATGAAGTTGGAACACAAAATCATGTTGCCATCAATGACAACATAGAGAAACCAACCAATAGAGTGTCAATTGCCAACACAAACTGGGATATGCTCCCATGCCCATATTTGTAGAACAAGAACCCCAACAACCATGCTCTTTGCATCTCATGATACATGTGTGCTAGCAAGCAAGATCCCTAACCTAATCTCCTCGGCTGAGCAACTAACATCTCTAATATCCTCCCCCAGCCACACAATAGTCCCTGTTGTCCTCTGTCAGGCATAACAAAACATCCTATCAGTCCAACGAGCACATAAGCAATAAGAAATATCCCTTCATATCTGCTCATCATGTCATTCCATGAAATGGATCACACTATAAGACTCTCATCCTGGAAAACCCTGCGTAATGCTATAATCCCCACCTAAGAAGAAGAATCATAGTCCACTCTGCCACTTGAAAAAGTAATCCTCAAAATCCTATATACGTCCTCGGGAGTAATTGTCATCTCCCGGTAGGTAGGTGAAAAGTGTTATGGTCAATGAAATCTCTTGACTACTGCACTCAACAATCTGTGATTCACACGAATATCTGGCATCTGCAACAAGTATCCAAAACCACATGCATCAATATGAGCCCTCTGAGTGTCTGAAAGCTACCGAACTAATCTCATGGTGGGCAGATAGGTACATCAAAACTGTATGTCCAACAAGATAACTTGAAAAATTGAACGACAACTCATCAGTATGCAATACAACTTATGTTAGAAAGCTGTCAAAAGTGCCCATGAATCCAACTAATCAATCCCAAAAATAAAAATTTCAAGTTTTGATGCTAAAAAATGCTCATTATTTTTGAAACGAAAAAACATAGAGGGGAAACAACTTGTACAAGTAAAGATTTTAGGTAGTACGAGTAAACACACTGATACGATTCACTGACCAATACAAAATGACTAAACAAACCTTGATAACATGTAAAACAAGAAATTCATGTAAAAATTTACAAGTTCAGAAATTTAACAAGCTCAAGATCGATCACTTACTACAGGGGGATAGTTCCTAGGTCGATTATGTCGTCTTTGCAGCTTGAATTTGTGGCTATGCTTAAGAATTGCCATTTTACTCTAGAGAAGGTTTTTGAATTTTTGAACTTTGAGAAGTGAAAATGAAATGAAAATTGACCCTTTCAACCCCTTATATAGAAAACCCTAATTTTTAAACTTGCTCCGACGGATGCAAAAATTATACCCTTGACTAAATCGACCGTCCTGAGTTCATTTTAGGGATCAAAATCAAAATATGAGATCATTTTTCTAGTCAAAATCTCACAATGTTGACCACTTGGTACTTTTGTCTTTAGATCACTTTTTCTCATCATTTTTCACTCAAATCACATCTGATTTCAACTTTCTCCAATATATCTTCGTGCTCAGATTATCATTGTTAAATCTTTTTATCATTTCAAAATTGCCTAAAATCATTGTAACCTTGCCATCTTTTGATTTCACTCCTGAGGGGGAATGATCATTACACCATCATTATCAACGATTGCATCATCAAAAGTCGAGATTTTTTTTTTAAAAATCTTCATCGAAAATCGAGCAGAAAATCTTTTTAATCAAAGATTAATCAAACAAAACCTCACTGTTCTTCAAAATCGAATTGATCTCTAGGGGCATATCAGTTTCATCGCATCAAATTAGGTTGATATTGTCTTCGTTTGAATCATGCTTAATTCAAGTCAATATATTCAATTTCATCGCATCAAATCAAGCTTGACATTCTCTTTGCTTAATCGGTTCTTATTCAATGAAGTTCGGAATCAGTTTCATCTCTTTGCTCAATCTAGTTTAATCAAGTTCTAGATCGATACTCGTTTCTTGATCCATCAAGTTCAAGATCAGTATCTTGCTCTTTGTTGGTCCTAGTTCAATCAAGTTTGGGATCGGTGTCGCTTTAATCAATCTATTTAGTTTCATCACTTCAAATCAAGCTGAACATCTCGCTCTTCATCGGTTTGTGATCCATCAAGTTCATAACTGATAATTTGTTTGACATTAAATTTTCTTTGAATCAATGCGCTCCTCGCACATCAATTCAAAGAGGGGAAAATGTAATACCCTAAAAATGGTCATCTAAACCATGGGCCCCTAATCTTGACTACATCACCAAGGTTCTAACCAAAGGCAATTAAATCAATCATGAGCACGTAGTTAATTAATTCTCAGTCATCAATGTCACATGGCAAATAAATCATTCTATATTAATTAAATATTTATTTAATTAATTAATCATTCCAAAAAAATCATTTTAATCAATTATCATATTTATTTAATTAAATATCCTAGCATATTTAATTAATAAATCAATTTGCCATTAAATCATGAAAAAAGGAATTAATTTGCTAAAGAATTAAATTTGAGAAAAGAAATCAAAATGGAATTAAATTGAAAAAAACTCGTAAAAGCAATTAAATCAATTAAATATCAAAATTGAAGAAAAATATAAAATATGGAATAAATCAGTTTTTCTGATTTTATCTTAAAATTAGTTCAATTTCCTTTAAAACTGAGAAAAGCAGCCAATCACATCAATTCACCTGGATTGCGCTTCCTCTTGGAGAATCTTTGCTGCTCATCATTGATCGATCTTGACCATTGCTCTCTCTATATTTTCTATAAATTTAGGCTCTCATCTCTCATAAAAAATGATCCTGGAGATTATCATTATTATGTTGTTTTTGCTCTAGGTCTATTGAGATTTTTGTGCATTGAGAATATTGCATTAGCTTAATCATATTGCTTCAATCATGTTAGATTGATTAAAATCATATAGATGGATAAATTTCTTAAATCATATTAGCTTAATCTAGCATATCTTGTATCCATTTAGCTCAATTTCACACTCATATAGATTAAATCCTTCCTTTAGGTGTCGTGTAGTCACCGGTATTGCATAAAGGAATCTGAGAGCAAAACTAAACTCACATCTACTAGAAGGCAATAGGTCACTTTGTAATGGTTTCATTATTCATTGATTATTGATTTACTAACCATGCATCTAATGACTTAATTGAAGTGTTGTGTATTCAAATATAGATACAGATACAAGTCCACTTTTCACACACACAACCACTATGCTAAAAGCCTGAATTGATGGTGAATGTCACTCATTGAAATTAAGAGTGGGGTTTTTATTCCACTAGAGTATTAACATAAGCCAACCCCCTTGTGGACACGTGGCTACTAGCCCACCATCTAGCTTAATTATGTGCTTACTAGCATGATGAAGGAAGATCCATTAGGGTTTAGCTAACTTACTAGGTTTTTTTTCTAGCAAGCATATTAAATACACACCACGCTTTTTAGGCCTTGACCTCAAGACCTCAAATTCGATATGAAGCAAGGAAACCACTACACCAAAAGCCTAAATTAATGGTGAATGGCGGCTACTAGCATTTAGTGTGCCAATACAAGCTAGCTCCATTGTGAACATATGATTGGTGGCTCCACCATCTAGTTTGCGTACATGCCCATCAACACAATGAAAGAATGTCTATTGGGTCTTAGCCAAAATATTGAGTTTTGATCTAGTAGATACATTACATAAGTTCCCATACCAATCATTTGTAATCCTTAGTCATCATTAAAAAAAAAAATTGTCTAGGTACATTCAGTCATCAACAAATTTGTGAAGTTTCAAAACTTACGCTATCTTGTGAAGTGATTCTCACAACCTTGTCAACTCCCCAAGAGGTTCTCACAACCCAACCAGCTCTCAAAGAGCTTCTCACAACCTTATCAAAGCCTAATATTACTGTACAACCTCTTTGGTTTCAGAAGTGATGAAATTTGCATTGAAGTTTTATCTAAATTCTAAAACTTGTGTCGAATGAATGAAACATTTTTAACTCTTGTTGAATATAAGAAAAATCATCTCAAAAGATGATTTCAGAGATTTCACATGGGTTGCACCGAACAAGGTTGTCACAACCTCATCAAAGATTGAATTACTAATCAAAACCTTCAAAGATGAAATAGTATGAAGAATTATAAAATTCATATATTGAAGCAAAAACATGTTTTGAATTGAACTCTTGATGGAAAAAGTCAAGGAAAAATATCTCACAAATATGTTTTCAACACTTATGATGGTTTTGGAACCCTTGTCGATATTTGACAAGGTTACATTACAACCTCATTGGATAACCATAGCCAAGTGAAGTTTTTTAAGGAGGGATCACCAATTATGTAACAAGAAATTTATAGAGGAAAGTCCTCTTTATTGTCCCCAAAAGGTGGTTTCAAACCGATTGTCAAAGATTGATAAGGTTATTGAAACCCCTCGAACCTTTGCTTAGCAAATTGAAGGAGCACGTGTTTCGAATTGAACTAAGAGATACAAATATGGAGAGACTTCACTCAAACACCAACATTAAGTATGGCATTAATGCTCTCATGAAGCTCAATAACCTTAAATATAGGTCATTACAAGGTTAATGTAAATCAAGGAGAATGAACTTTAACTGAGAGAGTAGGTTACAAAGTGTATTTAAAAGGCTATATAGATAATATTTCAAAGTAGTGTATAATAGAAATATTTCACAAATTCAAAGGTCCATGGTTACTATCTATCCTTAGAGCTCATAAAGAAGGGAATTTTATTTTTTATAAAGTTGATTTCATGAAAACTTTCCCTCCACCAAATTGCTTTCTCAAAATTAAACTTCTACCAAATTTGCTTGACTGTGTTAAAATTTTTGGTTTGCATCCTTTGCAATTTGGTTCTAGTGAAAATGAAGTATAAATATCTCAACTATGAACCTTTTGCAATGTTGGAAAGCATGTCTCCTAAGATTGGATATGAAAAATTAAGGCTCATAAATATTGATAATTTTTTGGAGAAAAATGGGTAAGAAAAATAGGTTTTTGATTATACAAAAAATGGTGGAATACAGGATCTTATAGGTAGAAAGATTCTCCATATTTGTATAATGTATGGACCTAGTTATAGATTGTATAAATGTCATTATGATCCCTATACCTTAGAAGTTAAAATGACATATGATCAACTAAGCTAATTTGGAGCCTTTTAGTGCAATCCTCAAGTTACCTCAAAGAGAGGTTTTGGTAGACATAGATACTATGATATCTTATGAGTATTTTTCAAAAAAGAAAATTCATGTTGGAACACCATTGCAATGTGTTGATTGGTAGTCCCTAAAAAGGGGAAATCATAGCTGCTAAATAATTTGCATGGGGAACACTGATAGAATCTCAACCGTTATTGTGCTTCTCTATAGACTAATCAGTAATGAAGATGCCCATAATTTAAAATAATGGATTTATTTAAATATTTATTAATATCATTACTCATGGAGAACAATCAATTGAATAGGGTGGTATATACTTAATGATAAAATTAATAGGAAATAAACCTAGTTACACCTTAACATTTTTTAATATGTTATCATATTTATTATACGCTATTTGTATGAGAGCTTTATCAAGGTTGAGGTGGCTCAAATTTATGATAACTACCCACAACTCCAATTGGAACACAATTATTAAATATTCAAAAGAGTAAATGTTGCTTTTATAATCTGTCTAACCAAAGAGCTCAAGGTGATACAAGCATGAGGATATCTCTAGAAGTTGCCCAATTGATCCATGTAATACCCTAAAATTGGTCACCTAAACCATGAGCCCCTAATCTCGACAACATCACCAAGGTCCTAACCAAAGGCAATTAAATCAAATTTGAGCACACAATTAATTAATTCTTCAATCATTAAATGCCACATGGCAAACGAATTATTCTATATTAATTAAATATTTATTTAATTAATTAAATCATTCCAAGTAAATCATTTTGATCAATTATCCTATTTAATTTATTAAATATCCTAGCATATTTAATTAATTAATAAATTTTCCATTTAATCATAAAAAAGGAATTAATTTATTACACAAGAGGAATCAATATGCAAAGTAAGAGTTAAATTGAAAATAAAATAAAAGAATTGATTTGAGAGAGAAATCAAACTTGAGATATTATTTCTTCTTCTAAATTTAGATAACTTGAAATTAGAAAAGTAATTAATTGAATTATTAATCATTCTCTAAAATTGGAACTCAAAGATTTTGAGAAAAGAAGTTCAATTTCATTGAAAATACTTTTTTCTTGAATAAATCAATGAAATCGCATGAAATCACCTATTTTCATCACAAGTGCATCGAATTAATTGAATTTTATCTCCAATGCAAACTCAAACTTAGAATCTGAATGCATTTCAATCAAACTATAATTGGAATCTATCTCAAGGTTAACTGAATTTGATCTCTCAATTATTTCAATTATCCTAAATTGTGCTTTTTCTTGAATAATCTCAACCACTCGTTGCTAATCGATCTTGACAATTGGTCTCTCTTTTGATTCTCTATAAATTCAGCCTTCATCTCTCATTCAAAACACCCTAGAGATTTATTGTTATTATACAGTTTTTGCTCTAGAGTCATTGAAGATATTGTGCTTGCTTTTTTGAGATTATAGCATCTTAGTTTAGCTTTTTGCATATTTAGTTCAATTATGATTGCTTGAATTCATATAGCTTACTATTCATCCATCTAGCATAATCTTGCATCCATTTAGCTTAATATCATGCTCATATAGATTAAATCCTTCATCTTGGTGTAGTCTAGTCACTGGTATTGCTTATACAAATATGAGAGAAAGTCTATACTCGCATCTTTTATAAGGCAATTGGTCGATTTGTGATGGTTTTATTATTCATGCTTATATCTGTCCAACCATACATGTAATGACTTAATTGAAGTGTTGTGTCTTATAGCTTGCAGATACTTATTCCACTTTTCACACACACATTTCTAGCGCCCACTATGGGGCAGAAGACTACATCTTTCGGCCTCAAAGACTAACTTTTTACTTATTTTTCAAATTTAATTTTTTTGGATTTTTTGTCCGTACAATTACTGCGAAATATCATAAGAGTTTTCCCACAATCTCGAATGACAAACTATAGGTATCGTACGATCTCATACGAATTATCGTACAACTTGGTGAGAATTATCGTACGGTATTCTATATTTTTGTTTAAAAGAAGACTGCATTCTTTTCTTTATTGGATTTTGATCATACTAATGCTGACCCTGGCTTGTTGTCCATTTGTCTGAGGAATTTACACAACATAATCAGTTTTTGTAGAACGCTTGTCGAAGAATATGCTTGTCAAACAAAGACAATATGACTACTGATTTGTTGTCTTTGCAGGTTGCCTGAGGAGATTCAAGTAAACATCATGTATTATTTAAACTCATTTTTAGGCACCTAAATTGCTATCTGGTTAATGAAAAAATCTATCTTTTGTGTTTTAAGAAAATTCTGAGAGGTAGGAGAGTATGCTCTTGTCTGCACAGACATTCAGAAATCCAGATCCTTGAGGCTTTTTCTAAGTTTGAGATTTGTGTACCTTTAGCGGGCCTGTCATAGTGGGAAAAAGTAATCACCCTATAAGAACGACCCAAGTGAGTACAGCTAGACTTGGGCATTCCAACTCACTATAATAAATAGGCCTCTAGTTGATTACAGTCTTAGAGGATGAGATTATTTTAGTTTTCTCTTTGAGATCTCTCATATCGAGCATTTTTTAGGGCCTCATGGTCATAATGATGTTTACATGACTACAACTTGTTTCAATACCTTATCGAGCTATAGGCCTCAATCATGCTTGCATGAATTCAAGGGGTAATTTTGAAAGGAATTCCTGACTAACAACTATAAGATAGAGGCTACCTGGTTCACCTCTGAAAGGGGAGATAATATTTGTGCAAGAGAGATAGTAACTCTCCCAAGATACTTGCCATTTCGTGCTCCCATTAGCATTTGGAGTCGACTAATATGGCATTGAGAATTTATTGCGTGAGACTCAACGATTGTATTCAGATTAGCTATTGGGTGTGTACCTAAGTCTGCAAGCAAAGGCTTTCTTCTCTCACCAATTTCCATAAGGTTAGCATGCTATGATTGAAGTCATTATACATATTGTGTGTAACTGTATTTTCATCCATGAAACTAAAACTGGAATACCCAAACTGGAGAAAATAATAAACAAATCAGTGATCAAAACTCTGTCTGTATCAAAAACTAGTCTACCTTAGTTGTCAAAACTATGTCCGTATAAAAAACTAGTCTACCTTAGTCATCAAAACTCTATCCGTATCAAAAAATAGTCTACCTTAGTCATCAAAACTTTGTCCGTGTCACAAACTAGTCTACATCAGCTATCAAAAACTCAGTCCATCTCAAAATTGGTCATCATCAGTCATTGAAAACTCTATCTGTCAGAATATCATCTTTGTCCAATAAACTATCGTACGAGTCTTCTGAAATATTGTCCAACTGCCTACAGTTTGTCGTACATGGTTTCATCAATCCTGACATTTTGTCATCTGAGCATCTATTCTGTGTCGTACAAAATATGATAAATTGTCGTCCTGGTTAGGGAAGTGTTGTCTAAGTCTCTATTTTGTGTCGTATGAAAAATCTTCATATCCATCAGTTTATCGTCCGAGGTATACCCACCTATTGTACGAACCTAGGCAACAACTCGTACGGAATACTGTTTTCATCATCCAGAAGCTATCAAACTATTGTCTGGTCGTGTAAACCCTGTTGTATGAATCTTTGATTTTGTCAGTCCAGAACAGTCAAAATTTCCTAAAAACAGTCTATAGTGAGCATAAAACTAGTTATCATCATCCTGAGCATAAACAAATCTAAACAGTGTACCTCTTCCATTGTGTTGCATGATTTTGTCGATCATCTTTTAGCTAGTTCAATCAACCATTTATCAAACTTAAGTTACTTAGATAGCGTCTTACACAGGATAGATCATTCCTGAAACCAGTCTGAGTCTTAGTCACTTCTCTCAAATCAAACTAGGTAACTTAGATCATGTCTTACATAGGATAGATCTTTCCTGAAACCAGACTAAATCTTAGTTTCTTCTCTCAATAAATACGTTAAACGAACAACTAGCTCCAAATTTGATCTTGATTTCTGCATCACAACTAGCTCTAGGTCACATTAGTCAATAAAAATGCCTACTCAAACTAGAATTTCTTATAAGAAATTTGACAGAGGCAAAGGACCATCCTTTTTATATCAGGATAATCCATTTTCCGTAGAGAACCCTGTCACTAAAAAACCTTCATCGTCAGATATACCATTTTATGATCAACCCTTGTCTCCCACCATATCTAGAACGAAACAAGAAAGATGAGCTACTAAACATAATGCTTATGACGATCTCAGTATCCATGCTATTGATAGTGAATCTGAAGCCTCTGAACCTACCGAAACTAATATTCATAAATGTCAAAAGGATAAAGATTTTTGAAAAATGATGAAGGTTATCATGGCTAGAGAAAAAGAAGACTATTTTCTAGAACTAGCAAAGCAAGGCACTAAACTTCCTACTGGCTATAACGTTGAGGCCCTCATCACTAAAGAGGAAGAGACACCCTTAGAAATGGTAAACAAACAATTACAAGCGTTACAGACTGAGATCACATAAATGAAAAAAAAGGATAAATCATCAAAACAATATTCTCTGGACACGATATGCCCATTTCTATTTGATAAAAACCTTTACATGCCTCCATTTCCTTCACGAGTGGAGATTCTAAAATTTGACAAATATGATGGCAACTCAGATCCTCAAGACCATGTTAGAGAATTTTGTGCTTTATGTATGGAGTTCATGCACGAACAACCCTATCTCATGCGCCTTTTCCCGAGAAGTTTAGGAGGGCAAGCTATGGAATGGTTCTCAAGCCTACCTATAGGGATCAAATTTTTTGAAGAATTAATCCAATTGTTTCTACAACAATACTCCTATAACATCCGTCATCCAATCACTATGATTGATCTTTGCAATACCAAACAGAAAACATGAGAGCCCTTTCTCACTTTCCTCCAACGTTGGAGAAAGATGTTCTCTAGATATTCACAGCCTATTCTAGATTCCAAGAAGATGGATATCTTCATCAACAACTTGATCCCTGAATTGAAATACAGTATCCAAATGCAAGTATACCCTTTATTCAACAAAATGGTAGGCAATGCCCTCATAATGGAAGATGTGCTGATAAAGAAAGGAGATATCTCACTTTGGAAAGAAACACAACAAGTTTCTAGTTCCAAAGAAAAGAAAAAATATTGGAAATATGGAAAAGACAACAACAGAAATGTTGCTAATGATGGAGTGGTAGACACTGTTAAAGAAAAATCAAAATCCACAATATTTAACTTGGCTAGTGGCACACAAGCACTCAAAGCAGCTGAAACTGCAGCAGAAAATCCTCCGAAGAAAGTAAAAGAGTGGTTTAAAAGGAAACCTTGGCTTTTGAAACCTAAACATGACTTCACTCCTCTATAAGAATCATACGAATCCACTTTCAAAACTTTATTGGCAAATGATCTGATAACCTTACTAGACAATTCTAGGCCATATGATCCCAAAGTCAAACCAAAATGGTGGAGAGAAAATGAATACTACGAATACCATCAAAACAAAGGTCATAACACAAACAACTGCATGAAGCTCAAGCATGAGATTCAAGATCTCATCAACACTAGAAAAATTATTGTTGGAAATCACACAACTAATGCTAATCACAAAGCTTTTAAAGATCCCTTACATGTTTACGAACAAGGTGGTTCCTCAAAGTCAAAAGGAGGTACCAAAGTTAATTACACCTATACCTACAATGACAATGTGATCAACATGATTGAATCTTCCCAACCTGAATATTGCAATGTGATCATAATCAAAGATAAACAAAATGAATCACAAAATGTAAATGTTGTGACCCGCACTCAAAAGAAAGTCACTCTCTAAGGAGCTAGTTCTTCAACTCCTGCTCAAACAACATCAAACCTACCAACTTCTTCGAATAGACAAACATATACATCCATGACTAAATCCAAACAGTTGGCTTTGTCATTCTCTCCTGGTTATAGCATTGTCGAACAATTGAAAAGAATGAACGCTCAAATCTCCATCTTTGAATTGCTCAAAATCTCTTCTGCTCATAAAGAGATCCTGGACAAAGCCTTGCTCACTACTAATGTCCCAAAAGATTTAGATATAGATCGGTTTTAATCTATGGTAGGTCACCTAACTTCACCTCATCATCTCACTTTCTCTAAAGAAGATGACAACTCGCCCAATCACCCACATAACCAACCATTGCACATTGAAGCTATGATCCATAAACACTGAGTTAAACACGTTTTGATAGATGGAGGCGCCGGGTTGAATATTTGTACCTATAATTTGCTTACACAGTTGGGCTTTTCTGAAAATTTCATTGATCCGGCCAAGAAAATAACAATCAAAGCTTGGGTAAGTGCACAAAGATGGTGGCCAAAAAGGGGGGTACAAGTGGACACTTTTTTTCTAAAATCAAGTGAACCTGAACTGGGAGACAAAATTTGAAAGTCATCCACTCAAGATATGAAGATAATCAAAGAACAAATATTGTAGTACTCTGAATCTAGTTTCCAAAATACTAAACTTTTTCAAAATTGGATAAGATTAAGGGGGTCATATCCTTTGCGCACAAAAAACTAACCCTGATTTTTTCTAAAAAACATAACATAGTGTCTGACGTGCACATCAAAAAAGTCATAGTTAGATTTAGTATTTTGACAAATTCTTTGGCAAAAAGATAGTTAAGAGTGAGCACTAGAAGATGTGTATTTTTTGTAATTTTTTGTTGATTATTTTTTTTTATGATTTTTCCAATCAAGCACATCCTGAAAATTAGGTACATGTTCATGCGCGAAGCATAAGTTGCACTAAACAAATCGAAAATACAATTTTTTTTTAAATATAAAAAATCAAGCGCACTATAATAATATATAAAGTTTTTAAAATTTGGATAAGTATATAAAAAGTTATTCAAAAAATGGTGCACCTATGTCTGTGAGAACTATGGAGACACTGGTAAAAGAAATTCAATAATAATATGTTATTGTTGTTCAAATTGAAAAAAACATTACATGGTTAGAAAGCTTAGAAGATGGGTGAAAATATGGTCGCAATTTTAGAAATACCCACTTGATGAAGTGTAAACCTGATGATGACAAAGTCAATAAACCAAGTTGATAAAATAAAACATGTCAAAAATGAGAGAAATGGAGGGAAATCAAACTTCCAAATTGTAGCTTTGTCATCCAGGCCTATTTCCAAGCCTAAACAGTCAAAAGCACGTACGGGGTACTTATGGTTTAAAAAGCATGGACGGGGTACTTATGGTGTAAGAAGTGCGTACATGCTCTTTTTACTATAAACAGTGCATACACGCTATTTTTACTATAAACAGCGCGTATGCGCTATTGTATAATATGATTGTATATATAATATGTGTATATACATATAATATATGTAATATATAATGTGTATAATATGATATTGTATATATAATATGTGTATATACATATAATATATAATATTTATATATATGTATATAATAATATATTATATTAAGTATATATATACACATTTAAGTGTATTGTCTCCCCCTCTCAAACGCATACAAGGTGCATCTCTCTCTCTCTCTCTCTCTCTCTCTCTCTCTCTCTCTCTCTCTCTCCCCTTCTCCCTTCCTCCATACCCCATCCCTCTCTCTCTCCCTCCCTCTCCCCCCTTCTCCCTTCCTCCATACCCCATCCCTCCCTCTCTCCCCTTATCCCTTCCTCCATACCCCATCCCTCTTTCTCTTCTTCTTCTCTCCCTCCCTCCCTCCATACCCCACTGCAACTCTCTCTCTCTCTCTCTCTCCCCCCTTCTCCCTTCCTCCATACCCCATCCCTCTCTCTCTCTCCTTCCCTCTCCCCCCTTCTCCCTTCCTCCATACCCCATCCCTCCCTCTCTCCCCTTATCCCTTCCTCCATACCCCATCCCTCTTTCTCTTCTTTTCTGCCTCCCTCCCTCCATACCCCACTACAACTATGTCTACACTTCTATAGAAGTAAGTGAATTTATTTCTTGTCTACAACTTCCTCTTTGATTTTTATCATGTATGCTCTCCTAAGAAAATTGACTTATGGATTTGTGTGTGTATATTGAATAGGAGGAATAGGGTTTGAAATTGAACCATGGGTGTATTACCGTGACAAACAAGGAAACCTGTAGCAATATTCTTCTCGAATGTGTTTTTAATGAGTAGAGAAGATGTGGAAAATAGTATCAGCAAAGCATCATGATGAGTCAGAGTACCTACAATATGTTTTTTAGAAGGAAACAACTAGTAGGAAGAGAAAGAGGGAGAGTAACATAGATGATGTCCTGAAGAATGATAGTGGTGGGTATGCGAAAGTTCCCATGTTGTTACACAACATTTGTCACCTAAAGAAATTAAAGTTTGTTGTATGCATGGCAGTGGTAGTATATGATGATCATCACTTGTCAAACGACTTGGAACGGTACATATCCATGAAAGAAATCAAGTGTGTAATTCCTATAGTCACAATCAAGATCAGTCCTATAACCTTGCAAATTTAATAGCATCATATATTTTAGAACTTAGGCAATACTCTTAGGGTTAGGTCAAGCTCTTAAACTTGCTTTTTAGTGAAGCCTCGTTGTTTGTTCGCTTGGAGTGCCATTGTACGATGTTCTATTCATAGTTCATTAAATTTAATATATCATTTTATTAGCCCACCATATGACCCCTTAGGTGTCATTAGAGGTCATATTGTTTCCTAAGAGGTCATATGGTGTCCTGTGACCCCTTAAGACACCATATGACCCCTTAAGACACCATACAACCCATAACAACACCGTATGGTATCCTAAGGGGTCATAGGATGCCATATGACCCCTTGGGACACCAATGACCCATAATAACACCATATGGTGTTCTAAAGGGTCATATGGTGTTCTATGACCCCTTAAGACACTATTTGGTGTCATTATAGGTCCAATGGTGTGCTAAGGGATAATATAGTGTCATATGATCCCTTAGATGTTGTTAGGGGTCATATTATGTTCTAAGGGTCAAATTGTGTCCTAGATTTGATATCTCTTCCTCTCTCTCTCTCTCTCTCTCTCTCTCTCTCTCCATACCCCATCCCTCTCTCTCTCACTCTCTCCCCTTCTCCCTTCCTCCATACCCCATCCCTCTTTCTCTTCTTCTGTAATTCCTATTGGCCCACCATATGATCCCTTAGGTGTCATTAGAGGTCTATTGTTTCCTAAGAGGTCATATGGTGTCCTGTGAGGGAGAGAGGGAAAGAGAGAGAGAGGGGGGGAGGGAGGGAGAGGTAGAGGGAGGGAGAGAGAGAGAGAGGGAAGGAGGGAGAGGGAGAGAGAAAGGAGGGGAGGAGGGAGAGGAAGAGAGAGAGAGGGAAGGAGGGAGAGGGAGAGAGAGAGGGGGAGGGAAGGTAGAGAGAGGGAGAGAGGTAGAGGGAGGGAGAGAGGGAGAGAAGAGGGGGGAGGGAGGGAGAGAAGAGGGGGGTGGGAGGGACCTATAAGGACACCAAATAACACACCATAGGACCTATAATGACACCAAATAGTGTCCTAAGGGGTCATATGGCATCCTATGACCCCTTAGGACACCATATGGTGTTGTTATGTGTTGTATTGTTTCCTAAGAGGTCATATGGTGTCCTGTGACCCCTTAGGACACCATATGACCCCTTAAGACACTATACGACATATAAAAACACCATATGGTGTCCTAAGGGGTCATAGGATGCCATATGACCCCTCAGGACATTATTTGGTGTCATTATAGGTCCTATGGTGTGCTATTTGGTGTCGTTATAGGTCCCTCCCTCCCCCCCTCTTCTCTCCCTCCCTCCCTCCCTCTACCTCTCTCCCTCTCTCTACTTTCCCCCCCTCTCTCTCTCTCTCCCTCTCTCTCCCTCTCCATCCTTACCTCTCTCTCTCTCTTCCTCTTCCTCCTCCCCTCCTTTCTCTCTCCCTCTCCCTCCTTCCCTCTCTCTCTCTCTCTCTCTCTCTCTCTCTCTCTCTCTCTCTCTCTCTCTCTCTCTCTCTCTCTTCCTCCCCCTCCCCCTCCCCCCCCCTACTCTCCCTCTCCCTTCCTCTATACCCCTTCTTCTCTCCCACCCTCCCCCCTCTTCTCTCCCTCTCTCCCTCTCTCCTTCCCTTCTGCCCCCCTCCTCTCTCAATCCCCCTACTCATCTCCCTCCCTCTCTCTCTCTCTCTCTCCCTCCCTTCCTTTTCATTCACATTTTTTATACTACCAATAGGGGGTACGGGGTACTGAAACTATTAGTTCACTGCCCCGCCATAACTTTTTTAAGGCGTAGGAGTGCGTACGCGACACTTATTACTTGTAAGTGTGTATGGGATACTGAGCCCATTATTTGCTACCCTACGATAACATTTTTTAGGCTTAGGAGTGCATACGTGCTACTTATTAGTACAGAATGGGAAAAAAAAACCGTTGGGCTTGCCAACATTTTATGGGCTAACAGCACGTACGCAGTTATTAATGTAGCACGTATGCGGTACATAGACATAGTTTTAGTTTCCCAAGAGCCTCAATGACCTCAAAAGAAGTTTTTGAGGTCGTTGAAGGCCCCACTAGAACTATGTCTGTACTCTATCACTATTTTATACATAAAAGTAAGTGAATTTTTTGTTTTTGCATGATTTAAAATAATTGAATTGTTGTTCTTATTAGTTTTGTCAATAGTATTGTGATTGTTTAATAGTTTGATTTCAAAAAACAACAATAAGATGCATATTTATGGTTATTTGTTTGTTTATGAACTTTTGTTTACATATATATGTAATATGATTCTATTCAGGACAACCGATATCAACCATGGGAAAGAACAAGCGAGGAACGATGGAACAATGAGAGGTTGAAAAGGAAAGACAAAGGCAGCGTATGAAGAAATTACGTGATATAAGAACAATGGGAGAAGAAGGTATGTCATCCTCAACATCTCAATTCAATTTACCAAACGAACATAATGCACCTAATGCAATTGAAGAAGAGACATTTGATTTACCGTATGAACCTAATGCAATTGAAGAAGATACCGCATTGAATAATCAATTAAATGATGAACACGCACCTTCTCTATTTGATGAATTAAATGTACATAATGCACTGATGTTAACACCTCCTAGAATCATTTGTAGGAAACCAAAGTATCTAATTGACATTGATGAGAATATATTCAAGCCAATGCCCAATAAAATGAATGAACGAACTTGTAGGAGAATGGTTAAAAGAATATGGCAAAACTCTTTTGAAAACTTGAATCAAACCGCAAGATGTCAATTAATTGTTCAAATAATTAAAATTTTGAATTTTAGAGAGACAATGAAAATTCTAGGCCTAAGATCATTTGAAAGTAACAGTGAAAGAACTATTGTGAGAAATATATTTGATACATATCAAGATATTGGTTCAAAATCATGTACTAAAGATTCTAATGCTACTCGACATGTCATTACATCAACCATAATGAGCAAGAAAATAAAAAAAGAACATTTGATAAGCAAAACAAGTAAGTCATTAAACGTTAGTAGAACAACATTAAGTAAAGCATTAAAGAGGCGAGAAAAAAATAGAGGAACCTAACAATAATTCTCTTTGGTCATTCTTGGGTAGACTACCATGCAAAGACAAGGTTGTTGTTGATGCACTAAGAACATTAATTGAAAATTTTTGGCATGACAACACAAGAGTTTCGCCCAACCAAAGAGATGTTGTTAGAAGGCAAATTGGGTCTAAAAATTGTGAGCCACATGCCAAACACTATTTGGATATAACTCAAACTAAATTTTATGAAAGATTCCTTCAAAAGTTTCCTCAAATAAGAATTTCTAAAAGATTTTTTGAAATGAAAAAACCTTTTTATATTAAGATTAATCATGTACGCACCACGTGTTGTTGTAGGATGCATATTGAATTTTCCATGCACTATGATATTTTTCATCATATTTGTTCTACTTTGCACACTAATGATGTTTTGCAGGAATGCAATATACAAACACCTCCTAAGTCGATAAGAGAATTTATTTCAAGTGTGCTATGTAATAGACATGATGGTTGCATTTATTATAAGATGCCTTGTTTGGAAGGTTCTTGTGCTATATGTGGTGGTTTGCAATGTTTACCAAGATGCGTACATTTGGAGAGCACACATGAAATTGGTACGAAACTAGTTTATTTCAGAAAATACAAGACAATCACATATGGAGTTAAAGATGGAAAAGATTTGAAGAGATGTGAGCTAGTGAAAAATGATATATGTGTAGCTATATTTATGAAAATGTTTCAAGAGAAACTAGTTTATGAGTACATAATACATACACATAGAGATCGATGGTTAGATGAGCAATTCAAGTTATGTAAGGACAAATTTCCTCTTGGCACCATTGTCACTATCATTGATTTCTCTGAAAATTATACACTACAACCTCAAAATGAAGTGCAATCTATGTATTATCACTCTACACAAGTTTTTAGTTTTGTACACATAGCATTCATGCATGCAGATGATAGCACAAAGGAGGATAGAAATGTTGTAAGAGAGTATCACTTCTACATAAGTGATGATTGTACTCATTCATCAGAGTTTGTACAAGGAGGCTTAAAAATTTTCTATGATAGTTTAAGGGAAAGAAACATACGATACAACCGACACTTAATATGGTCAAATAATTGCACCACACAATTCAAGAATGCAAGGATGTTTTATTGGTTGACAAGGATGGATATGACAAGCGGTGTATAACATTTTTGGAATTTCACTGAGGCTGGACATGGTAAGGGAGAGCACGATGGTGCAGAAGCATGTGTGAAAAGAGGCCTAGTTAGAGAAGAATTGGAGTACGAAGGTGGTGCTGAGTTGATAGATGCAAAAACAATTGTGTGATGGTGTAAGTTTATTCTCTTCATGCATGTATTGTTTGTGGGAAGAATGTGAATCACAAGAGTGGGCTGACAAATGGTCTTGTAGACTGTTGGTTCCCATTGATTCATATCAAATTCCCAAAGCACTACAATTGAGCCAGATGGAGACATCAATGGATTTTGACCATGTATTTGACTTAGTGGATTCATGTGATTTTTTGAGTTAATTTTTTTGCAAGTATTCTTTTTGGTTCATTTTGTTGTACATCATACTTTATTTTTGGTATTAATTAGCACTTTATAAAATGCAGGTCATGTGTATGCAGTTGTTGCATAAGAGAACAATGAAGCTATTTGTGTCATTGTGTAGAGCCAAAAAGAAAATTGACAACCACAATCATTGACGAAGAGGGTATTGAGTACCCAATAGGGTCTGTTGTCGTGACAAGAACATGGCTTCAGAGATACCCTATCGAGAATTCTGATTTTTGGTTGTTTGAGGACTTTGAAACACACAGACATATTCTTCATTTCTCTAACCTTGTTGTTGCAACAAATATTCATTTGATGAAGTATCGTGGTAGAGCTCATAACAAGATTTTATGGAAAGTTCATGATGCTGACCACGAGGCAATACTTGACACAATACGGGTTAGAGCCAATCCTGAAGGCTCACTTGATTGATTCTACGGTTCAGAGTAGAATGATTTTGCGAATCTTGTATAAATCGTCGACGAATTGTTCTATATTCATTTTTTGTATATATAAATGCCCATGAGCTGATTTTTACATGTTTAGGGGCATAATTTTGTATATTTAAATGGCAATGAGCTGATTTGTACATATGTACATGCCAAATTTTGTATATTAAAATGGCGATGAGTTGAATCGCACATATTGTAATGCCAAATTTTGTATAAAAGCCCATGAGATGATTTATAAGACATTTTTTTGTATAATCAAATAACCAAGAGCTGATTTGACCATATTTAGAGACAATTTTTTTAATAATATGTGACAATGTTTTGTGACTATTTTGTGTGTCAATGTTTTGTAACTATGTTTTGAGTATATGTGACGTGTCCCCGGTCAATCATGAGCATTCTTAATTCTTGTATAATCATGGAGAATTTTATGAGTCATTATCGGGTCATAGGGGTCATATATTGAGACTAGATACATTTTGAGCAAAAATTGTCATTGTTGTCAAAAAAAATGTCAAAAAAGTTGTCAAGAACTTCTACATGGCATCGGTAGGGTATGACTCTCAACGTTTTGGTACTTTGGGATGCATGAGAGGGGCATGCCTAGCGTAAAACTACCCACCTAGACGCGTTCGTGACGTCGGTTTGTGCACACGATGAACCGAATCAATTCTAGCCAATCTTGCAACTTTGCATTGCATGCAATTGACGGTTTTTGCAGCAGGCGAAAAAATGCTACCAATTGAAAATGGCTCCGAGTAGTAAAAGACTAAGATAGGCCATTATAGAGGAGCCTCACGTGACCCCATGGGTTCAAACAGATCAACCATATGTGTCCTAGATTTGAAGAAATAGTCTGTCAAATTTTGACAATTTGTTTGACTCATGGCACTTGAGAGATCGACCCGGTACGATATGACTCTCGATGTTCTGGTACTTTGGGATGCATGAGAGGGACATGACTAGCATAAAACTTCCCACCCAGATGCGTTCGTGACGTCGGTTTGTGCACATGACGAACCGAATCAATTCTAGCCAATCTTGCAACTTTGCATTGCATGCAACTGACGGTTTTTGCAACAGGCAAAAAAATGCTACCAATTGAAAATGGCTTCGAGTCATCAAAAAATAAGATAGGCCATTATAGAGGAGCCTCATGTGACCCCATAGGTTCAAACAGATTGACCATATGTGTCTTGGATTTGAAGAAACAATCCGTCAAATTTTGACAATTTATTGGACTCAGGGCACTTGAGAGATCGCACCGGTATGGTATGACTCTCGACGTTTCAATGCTTTGGAATGCATGATAGGGGCATGCATAGCGTAAACCTTCCCACCCAGATGTGCTCATGATGTTGGTTTGTGTACATGACAAACCGAATCAATTCTAGCCAATCTTGCAACTTTGCATTGCATGCAACTGACGATTTTTGCAACAGGCGAAAAAATGCTACCAATTGAAAATGGTTGCAAGTCATCAAAAAATAAGATAGGCCATTATAGAGGAGCCTCATGCAACCCCACGAGTTCAAATAGATTGACCATATGTGTCCTGGATTTGAAGAAACAATCCATCAAATTTTGACAATTTTTTGGACTCATGACACTTGAGAGATCGCCCCGATACGGTATGACTCTCGATGTTCTAGCGCTTGGGATGCATGATAGGGGCATGCCTAGCATAAAAATTCCCACCCAAATGTGCTCATGATGTCAGTTTGTGCACACGACAAACCAAATCAATTCTAGCCAATCTTTTAACTTTGCATTGCATGCAACTAACGGTTTTTGCAACAGGCAAAAAAATGCTACCAATTGAAAATGGCTCTGAGTCGTCAAAAACCGAGATAGGCCACTATAGAGGAGCCTCACGCAACCCCACGGGTTCAAATGGATTGACCATATGTGTCCTAGATTTGAAGAAATAGTTCGTCAAATTTTGACAATTTTTTGGACTCATGGCACTTGAGAGATCGCCCCGGTATGGTATGACTCTCAACGTTCCAACGCTTTGGGATGCATGACAGGGGCATGCCTAGTGTAAACCTACCCACCTGAATGTGCTTGTGATGTCATTTCATTCACATGATGAACCAAATCAATTCTATCCAATCTTGCAACTTTGCATTGCATACAACTGACGGTTTTTGCAGCAGGCGAAAAAATGCTACCAATTGAAAATGGCTCCGATTCATCAAAAACTGAGATAGGTCATTATAGAGGAGTCTTACATGACCCCAGGGGTTCAAACAGACCGACCATATGTGTCTTGGATTTGAAGAAACAACTAGTCAAATTTTGACAATTTATTGGACTCAGGGCACTTGAGAGATCGCACCGGTATGGTACTACTCTCGACATTTCGACGCTTTGGGATGCATGACAAGGGCATGCCTAGCATTACTTGCCCACCCGAACATGCTCATGATGCTGTTTTGTGCACACTACGAACCGAATCAATTCTAGCCAATCTTGCAACTTTGCATTGCATGCAACTGATGATTTTTGCAGCAGACAAAAAATGCTACCAATTGAAAATGGATCTAAATCGTCAAAAAATGAGATAGCCCATTATAGAGGAGCCTCACGTGACCCCAAGGGTTCAAACGGATCGACCATATGTGTCCTATATTTGAAGAAATAGTCCATCAAATTTTGACAATTTTTTGGACTCAGGTGACTTGAGAGACGCATCGGTATGGTATGACTCTCGACGTTCCGTCGCTTTGGGATGCACGATAGGGAATGGCTAGCATAAATATGCCCACCTGGATGCACTCATGATGTCGATTTGTGCACACGACAAACATAATTTGACCATTGCGAGCGTGAGGGTGCTCTCGCACCAAACACATTGTTGTTTATATTCATATTGTCGATTTTTGTTGTTTATATTCATATTGTCGATTTTTGTTGTTTATATTCATATTGTTGATTACATATGCAAATATTCATTTAAATTTATAAAAGGGCAGACACCAAATACAATGAATACACAATAATGAACTGAATACAAGGAGTTTTGTAGGGTTAATTCAACATTTTAGAAATTTTATCAAATCATATTCCACGATTGCAATGTTTTATATCATATATTTTTGTTATTTATATTCATATTGTTGATTACATAGGCAAATGATCAATTAGATTTATAAAAGTACAACCACAAAATACAACGAATACAAAATAGTGAACTCAATACACATTTATTGGATCAAATATCGATATTTATATATATATATATATATAAAAGGCATGTCTGCCAAGTCAATACAAGTATTACAAAAATATGGCATATGCCATGTCCAAATCGATATACAATAAAAATGTAGAATATATCTACATGTATTGGTCATTTTATGACCAAAACTAACACTATATGATCCTAAACTTGTGGTGGATCATCAAAATCAAGCCTCTTCAATGCAGTACGTGGCTTTGTAGATGGCTACAAAACCACAATTCAAAAGCCAAGTTAGAATTCTTTTGTAGAAAATAGTTCACAATTAACAACATAACTATGCATTTAACTATAATTTCTTTGCAATTGAAATGTAGATTACCTCATCGGCTGATCTAGGAGCTAATGTCTTCGCTCTCCTCTCTTTGTCACTCTTAGGAGTTTTCTTCAAGACATACTTAAATGGATCCACGTAATGGCCGTACCGCGAAGGGGTCTATTGTAGATTAAATGTACAATTAATACAATGTACTAACATAAATATATCAAAAACACTTAAAAGCTATAATATAGAGAACAATGACGTACCTATGCCTAAGATGCTTCTCCAATGGACTGAGGATGGATCACCATCGATGGAGAAACTATCACTATTACCTATACAAAAAATGTTCAAAGATTAAATATAATTAATATAATGATAAGTATTGTAGGTTAAAAACAATTAATTTTACATATCAAACAAAAGTGTACCGGATCTTGAGATGCTTCTCTAGTGCACAGAGGAGGGTTCACCATTGATGAAATAGGTATTGATATTTCCTGTATGAAAAAATATAAGATTATAATATATCACAAGTTCACATGTACACGTGCATATAATCATGAAATCAAGAAAATAAAGTAGAGATACATACCTCCTCCCTCTCTTGATCCACGGGCGAATCAGGTGCATTCAATAAATCCACATAGCTCAATGGCCGCTGTACATATAAAATAGACAAAAAACACTAATCAATCTACAAACCCCAGCTAATACTTGATTTCAACATTTTCAAATAATTGTACAACTACAAATGTGTTCAATTACCTTCTTCCCATGTTTTGGTGTCTTCTATGAATTCTTTTTCTTAGGACGAGCCCTAGACGTGGAGGGGGTCCCCTAAAAAAAAAAAATTAACATGAGATATTAGTACAGATAATAAATTAAACATAATTTTAAAAATCTAAAATGAAACGACTTGCATATTCCATCAAAACAATACATAAAAAGGGTTGTACAAAATATGATACCGTATAACCTTGTAGGCCAAAATCGGTCGCTGAGAGCATGATGTCATCAATCTAGGACATTTGGTCCCTTGTCAACACCTACAAACCAAAAATTAGACCAACCATTAAAGATAGTTAGTATATCTTGTATTTTTTTGAATTCAAAGTGTACTATTCTATTTTAACATGTTACAAAATTTATACCTCAGGCATCGAAGTTGCAGCTATAGTAACTGGGGGAGGAGTATGGGATACCACTGCTGCATCTTGAAATGCATATTATTTGTCTCAATTTAAATCGATGTATAAATAAAAATTCATTTATGTAATTACAAATTTAAAGTGACTGATAAATAAAATGCTATGAATTCAAATCAACACACCTGTGTCTGTCGCTCATGGGCAAACACCATGTCCATCAACTCATCTGTCAATGTGAAATCCTTAGTCGTGTGGGCTTGACATCTACTCCCACAAATCATGCACATATGAGATGAGGATCCATCTGCACCGGCTACATCATCTATCCCCAAGCATATCCCCGAGCAACTGACACACATATGTTGGATGGGCTCTCTGTCGCCACTTGGAGCAACTAATGGCTCATCATCCAATACAATAGGGTGTTCTAACAATGTCCCATGCTAGTTGATGGCACCAGTCAATGCTATGGCCGCCTGAAGAGTCTGTAGCTCCATCAACTCTTTCATCTCTATTGGGAAAACCTAATGAACCTTGGGTTTGGGTTCTAGGGGGCAGCGACTCTCCACGGGTAATCGCCTACGGGCTCCAAGTCTACCTTTAATAGAGCCACCACCTCTACTATGGAACTCTCTCATGTCAAAATAGTTTGGGCGCACATTGAGCACAAACTCACAATATAATTTTCTCAAAAAATATGATGGCACCTCATAATTATTACAAGGTGGATCATCAAAGACCATCCACCACCTCTGCCAAAAAAGATTCTTCATCTGTACATTGGTACACCAATGTATGAGAAACCTCTTTACATTAAGAGGTAATGACTTGCCAGTTTTGGGATCAATGAAAATGGCACATATTTGTTGTTTACTAATATTTTTGTTTTTTACTCCCTCGTATGATAGCCCATCAGCATAGAATTGACGAAACCTATCCCTAAAGATTCCCCATTTGGTAATTTGTGTGGAAACAACTATGGCACCACTAGCTAATGTTTCTAGGCTAGTGGCAAGGGATCGATGATGCTCAAGTTCGAATGTTTTCAATTTAACAATCAATCTATTGATTTTAGATGTATTTTGTCCTAATTGATTAATTAATTGCTCTTGTGTTTCAGGTGTGCGATCAAAATGAGGAACTGGGGGTGTATCTTGTGGGTTTTCAGGAGGTGCATTTGGTTGTTCTTGTTGTGGATTAGAAGAATCTAGTTTTTGAAACAAAAAATGAAAAAACCTAATCAAAATTAATGAAATTAAATTCAAAATGTAAAACAAATTGAACAAACGGGAAAGAAAGACAAAAATAAATAAAAACTAACCTTGATCCATAGTCTGGAGGAGAAATCTAGCACCCTGTTTGTGGTTTAGGAGAGAAAATGAAGAAAAAATGAAGTAAAAACACGCTATTCACGGGAAAATAAGACCTAGTTTTTTTTTAAAAACTTTTTTTTGACAGGCATCGCATACGCGGTTATCTTGGAATTATTAGCATGTACGCGCTCATTTTCCTAGGCGTAGCGCGTATGCGCTCATTTTCCTAAAAGCAACGCGTACACGCTACCTTCTCTAGGCTCGGGAACAACAAACCTAAGCGCGTACACGGTGAATTCAAATTTTAGAACCGTGTACGCGCTGCTTGTTTTTCCATGTTTTTTTTGGGTGGTGTCCACTTTTCTGACCACCATCTTTGTGCACATACCCGCTTATGATGAAGAAGAAAGAACCTCTAAAGGTCTAGTACTATTACCAATCAGGGTAGGAGCTATAGAAAGAGATGTTATTTTTCAGGTGCTTGATCTCCCTCTTTCATACAACATCTTATTAGGTAGGCCATGGATTCATGAAATGAAGACGGTTCCATCTACATCTCATCAGTGCTTAAAATTTCCTTATAATGGAGTTGAAGTCAATATTCCTGTTGATACAAAATCTCCCTGTAATGCATTGACAAAGAGTGCTGATACCTTTGTGCCTCATAATAGAGCAGCCTCTACAGCTGAAAGTTCAGAAACCTTGATGAAGGATTTAGAAAGGAAATTGAAAATCACATATACTAGCATGTATGGATACAAGATAGAACCAGTAATTTCACTAATCTCTCTTCCTCCCTCACCAAGATAGTCGGAAAACCGTCAGAGGTTATGAAGCCACAAACTTCAACTCCAAATGTCATTTATGATGGTTTCTTTGTACAATCCTCTACTTCCCTTGCAGATGAAATAGAAAAGGATGTTGTTCTCAAATGGTTGTTTAAAGAAGATAGTGAAAACAAAGAAGTACGACATTGTGAGATTTCCCCGACACAATATGGTCCAAGATATAAAATGATTCAACGCATGGGATATTCAGGTACCGGTCCTCTGGGAAAACATCAAGAAGGTATTGTTGAACCTATTCAACTAAAAACTAAGTCTACAAATGATAAAGCTGGACTGGGATACAATCTAGGAAAGACATCAGACCAAAAACATACTTCCCATGATCATCAGTCTAAGTGGAGGAAAAAGATACCGCCTTCAACATCACAGGAAGTAAACACTCAACAGGCTCAAGAAGAGTATGAAAAAGAACAAGAATAACTAGCAATCAAGAGAGAGGAAACAACTAGTACTCAAGTTTTGATGGTATCAGCTACAACACTACAAGGAGTAGAAGTCCCAGAGGATATGAGAGAAGAGGTAGAAAGAATCAAAAAATTGTTTGCACCATTGAAAATTCTAGTCACATACACTGGTAGACAACAAGTAGATGATTCAGAAATTGACTCGAACAAGTATGAATGGGGTCCAAATCATCTCTCAGATACATCTATTATAGAAACTCTAGAAGAGTCCAGTGATATCACAAATGACACACAAGAGTTGATGCACTTAAAGTTGCAAAAGGAGATAGAAGAAATTAGACTAAAAAGACAAGAAAACTGTGCACAAAAGCTGAAAGAAGGAAGAACACAAGAAAATTCTTCACCTACTATATCTCCCTCTAATAGGACAGAACAAATCAAGTATGGAACTACACAAGAAGAATTGGAAGCTACGGAAGTAGAACCAGTCATTAGTCCAGAGGAAGCTGAATGGAGTAGATGACAGAGATTCACAGAGCCATCAAGGTTATGTCAATAGGTATGTCAGATACAAGTGATAAATGAACTAAATCACGAAGGAACTTGCAACATCAAAGATGTAGGTATTGACATTATACATACTTTTACTCAATTGCATGAAGAAGAGTCATAAAAATTCATCCTATGACTTTGATGACTTTGACAACAACTCTATTTATGACAATACCTATTCAGCATCAAACTCTGACTCCTCTGTCATGAATGTCGAGAATCTGTCTACTGATCCTATTGCTATCGAACCATGATATGTAGTCTAGTCTAGCATAGAAAACGATGCTATGAGTAGGTCTATTGGATTTGGTAAACTAAATATTAATGTGCACTTCAATGATCATGTTGTAACTCTTCCTAGTCTCGTGACATTTACACAAGGTAGTCTTCTAGAACACGACTTGTCGGTCTGAAGTTATGATGATAATACCGTGAAATCCCTTGAACCTGTTCAAACTTTATCCTTGGTACATCCTGAACTAATTGACTATAGTCTGCAAAACCAACCTATGAATGTACCTATCTTTTCCAATGACTACACATTACCCTACTACCTTAATGCAGTTGAACCAATGGACTCTTCCACCAGCAAACAAAGTGAGAACATGACTGAAATAGATATCAAGTATCTTAGTTGCAAAAATCAAAAAAAGAAAAATAAAAGATCTAATGGTGAAAACCACATTGTGGCGGTGTCAGAATAAAAAATAGAGAAAATAAAGGATGTACCTAAGGGTGGAAACCTCTCTGAGGCACCTAAAGGTGAGATACTTGATATACTGCCAAGTCACTTCTAGGAAAGGTCTTCTATATTGATTGAACCAACTTAGCCAGTAAATGTTGGGAGTCAAGAGACACCACATATCAATCACTTAGCTCAATCATTATCAACTGAAGAGTTAAAAGATTTCATTAATCTTATTTTAGAAAAGAAGATCAAATTTGCATGGACATACTCTGATATGCCAGGGATAGATCCCGATCTTATCATGCACCATCTTTCTATTACACCAGGAGTTAAACCAGTCAAGAAAAAATCCATAAGATGCACCCTCATGTGGCACTGCTAGTCAAGGCTGAGCTAAAAAAAATGCTAAAAGTTGGATTTATCAGAGCTATAGACTATGCATAATGGATTTCAAACATAGTACCTATATCAAAGGCAAACAAATCTATTAGGGTTTGCACAGACTTCAAAGATCTCAACAAAGCTTGTCTGAAGGATGATTTTCCATTGCCTAACATTGATATGATAGTGGATATGACTGTTGGGTATGAGATGTACTCATTAATGGATGGATTCTCCAGTTATAATCAGATCAAAATAGCTCCTGGAGATCAAGAAAGGACAACTTTCACCTATGCATGGGGAACCTTCTACTGGAATGTCATGCCATTTGGGCTAAAGAATGCAGGAGCAACTTACCAAAGAGCAGTAACAACTATCTTTCATGATATGATGCATAAAAATATGAAAGATTATGTTTATGACACCTTAGTAAAGACCATGAAGAGATCCACACATATTCAAGAGCTAGGCCTCATACTAGATAGAATGGAAAAATTCAAGCTCCAACTAAATCCTAAAAAGTGTGCATTCAAAGTGACATCAGGGAAATTACTTGGTTACATTATTTCAAAGAAAGGAATTGAGGTTAATGCTAAGAAGGTCCAAGCTATAATGGAAATCCCACCTCCAAAGAATATTAGTCAAATGAGAAGTTTACAAGGACATCTCCAGTCAATAAGACACTTTATTTCTCAGCTAGCAGATAAAGCTCAACCCTTCACAAAAGTATTAAGGAAAGGAGTAACATACAACTGGGATCAGGAATGTGAACAACACCTTCAACAAATAAAGGAATACCTATCTAATCCACCAATATTGATGCCAGTGATTCAAGGTAAACCATTGATTCTATACATATCAGCTACTGATTCATCACTGGGGGTACTTCTGGCACAACAGGATGAAAATAAAAAGGAAAGAGCTATATATTATATAAGCAGAACTTTGGTGTCCTATGAAATGAACTATACTATAATATAAAAAGCATTTTTAGCATTGTCATATAATTTTATTTAATGAGATTCCTATTTGATACTAAAATTTATGTCAAGGACAACACGTTGCTTGGACCTAGTTTTAATGATCTTTCTAGAATTAAATATTATTAGATTGACTATGATAATGAGTCTGAAGTCAAGAGAAGGGTTTGGATGATGCAATCCCTTTAATAAATTAAATATTTCAAATTAAATTGGGATATCCAAGGTCCAAAGGATGATGTATTAGGTTTAGTGGATCCCATGTATTTTGACTACATCCAAACATAGCCCAAATTGCCCATTAATTGGGGTGTCAAAGAAGTGAAATATTTAGAAGAAATGATATTAGTAGCACTCTATAGAATAAAAATTGGATAACGAAGAAGATAAAAAGAAGCCAACCATACATTCTTTTGAGGCAAATAAAATTGCAAAACAAAAAGTAGAGAATAAGAAAACATTCTTCTTCCCATCCTTCATCATCCACGTACTGTCAATCTGCTAGTGGAGATGGAGGATATCATAATTAACATCCACCAAAGAGAATGAATCTAGAAATAACATGTAAAGATAGATCAAAGAGGAAAGAAAAGAAAGTAGGAGAACAAAAAGTTGGAGACTATTCAAGAAGAACCAGGTGAAGAAGAAACTATCAATGTTGTACTCTCCTCTTCTTAGGTAAGTACCTCCTCATCTTCCTTATCTTATTCATCACCAAATAATTTTCCACCACATTTACTTTAGACTCCCCCCACTCAACCTAGGTATACACCTCCGTCCTCATGTAATAAATGATATTTTAAAGAGTTAGGAATATATTCACTACACCTATCCCAATGAGGCCATTGTGACTATACCAAAGTACCACTAGAACTTCTTATGGAACACCATCCAGTATACCATCCTTTTGGCTACAAAAGACCCTCTCAAGAAATAGGAAGATAACTAAATTGAGCATTCATAAGTTTGATATTATTGGCAATCTACTTCAAAAGTCACTTCAACCTAGGAAGGTCAAAGCTAATACCAAGTTGATGAAAGTTTCCACTATGTATAGGAATATGTATGTAGAAGTTTCCCATCCTTATACAAAAAATAACATTAATGAGGCAAATGGGAATGATTTTAACACAACACATATTAATCTTAGACTCTCCTCTTATGACGGGGATAATCATAATTTCCAATTGTTGGTTACTACACTAGTTGAAAGAAAACAAAGATAAACACTCCAAAGATGAACTTAGGAAGCAAGTAAGAGCTTTAACTTCTTGAATCAAGTGCCTCGAGTGCATCATTGAAACCTTGAATCAACCATTAAATAAATTTGATTCCTCTTTCGGTCCTAGCTTAGGATGTAGGAAAGAAGTGATTCAAAATATTTATAGGTATCAATATTATGGCAAGACAAATGAAAATTTGGGTGAATGAAATTATAACTAATTGGCAAAATTTCATTGAAGAAGCGAGAAAAATATATGATGAAATTGACACCAAAAGGAAATAAGTTGATAGTGATAGATACATCCAAACAAGAAGAGATCATGTGGGGCAAAGTTGACAAAATTTTTAAGGAGATGATTGATATGAGAAGTGGCAAACTTGTTATAGAGTGGATTATTTAGATTAACAATGAAAATAAGTGCCTCCTATGAATGAAAAGAATTGAAGGGAAAATGGTAGTTAATAAAAAAAATCCAAGAGCCAACTAAACTGTTGAAGGAATGATACCATTTAAAGTAGATATCTAGATTGAATTTCTATCCATCAAGTCAGGCATTCAAGCAAATGATGATTCTCAGATTATTGACAATTACTATATCAACAAAAATTTCAAAGAAAAGATGAAAAAGTTATTTGATAAACACATGTTTTCAGATGTACAAGCAATGAAGAAGTTGAGAAATATTGAAATTTACTTGATACAATATGCTAACCATATCACAATATTCCAAAATAAAATATATAATATTCAAAACAATAAAGAATTTTGGAGACTTGGGATAAAAAACACGATCATCCCAATGCACAATGAAATTTCTTTGACCTAAAGTGTTTTTGATCCCCGAGGTTGCATGTAGTACAAGAGGATGGCATACACAAGCTAGTACTCCTTTAGTGAAAAAATAACAAATATGCAAGCTAGAAGGTTCTTTCGATCTCCAAGCTCACATTGAGCACAAGGGGTGAGGATACACACCTAAAATATTTTAAAAAGTAATATAAAAAGTTCATTTACCCTTAGGAAATTGATGTGTACAACTAATTTAATAAAAGCAAGATGAAATCTACACCAAATATGTCAATAGTTTTTCTTTTACGTTTTCTCCCAACAATTACCAAGATGTACAAATTTAATTAGTTTCTAAGATCGACTAACATATCAAAGAAAAAATATAATACCAATTTAGACCAAGCATGCATAAAATTGGATTCCTTATGATTTGTTGATAGATTTTTAAAAATCACTAAAAAATGATTTTGTATGAAGAGGTTACAAGCATTTGAAGCTTGAAAAAAAAGAGGCAACTTTGAAAGAATTTATCTCTTTTTATTAAAATATTTGGAAAATAAATTGAACCATGGAGTAGAGCATCAAATGATATTTCCAACACTTTATGAATTTTGAAATGATTTTCTATGCAAAAGTTATGGTTAATTTTATAAAATAGTCTGTTTATTTCATTAGATGTGTCATTCTAATCATCAAATGTGCCACTCTTTGCATCATATGGACCATTATATGCATTAAATGTTTCATTTATGCATCATACACACATATTTATCAATCATATGCATCAATTTATGAATTAGATGTGCCACTGTATAAAAACAAAAAAAAACACAAAACTATAAAAATCAAATGCAACAAAAAAACATAAAACCCTAAAAAAATCAAAGGCAACAAAGGAAACATCAAATGCAGCATAGAATGCAAAATACATCAATTTCACCATTTAAGATGTAACAATTATGCCCTAAAATATATCGATTGCGCAACTCTATGCCAAACTCCCTAAAATAGTTATTTCTTCTAAAGGTTAAATGCATCAAATAGAGAATTGATTATTTCAATATGGGCCTATAACTTTAGAAAATGAAGCTCTACAAAAATTATTAAAATTTAGGGACATTGATCCCATTGAGCATGCTAAAATGTGGATGAATGAAATTGAGTGATTGCAAACTAGGATAAACAACCATGAAAAAAAATTTCATGAATGAAAAATAATTTATTTAATTGTAAAGGAATAATTTGCTAATTAAATGATTGAGATTATTTAATTATATTAAGCTATTTATAAAAAAAAGTAAATATGAATGAAAAATAAATTAATTAAATAATTAAAAATTATTTAATTAATTTGGAAAATAAAATTGATGAATACATTAAATTATTAAAAATTATTCAATTTATGTGGAAGGAAAAATTAAATGAATTAATTAAATAATTTAAAAAATATTTAATTAGTGTGAATGGGGAAATTTGATGAGACATCTAAATGGTTTAAAAAATATTTAATTATTATAGAAGAAAGGTGATAGTGTTAAATTAATCAAATAAAGAGAAATTATTTTTTTAACATTGGTAGACACAAATGTTCAAAATGATGAAGTATTAGACAAAAATTGTTAGTCATTTTTAGGTATCCACTACTATGATTCAATATGCAGTTCATGGGAGTTGAGTAATATTTAGAGAGATTCATATCTATTCACATATAGGGACTTAAGAGCTACCATTATCCATAAATATAACAATCAATAACATAAATAATTTAGATAATAGCTAGTTTAGATAGCACAAATAAAAATGGTTACTCTCCTTAAAGTTGAAGATACCTTTTGATCAACAATTAGACCCATAACACAAAAATGATCACAATAATAACTATCTTATCAATCTAAATGTGCCCCATATATTTTTGTTTAAAATTTATTTAAAAATAACTAAGCAACATCATCTGGCTATACCATATGGCACTAATTGATAAAACATGAATAACAAGGTACTTTCCATCAAGACTATATCATGCTTGCCACTACTAAATGCAACATGTGGTAATAAAACATTCACCATTAAAAACATAAGATATAACAAAAAAAAATGTTATCCCGTGAATTGAGGATTTCAACATAAGATGCATGGCAATAGAATAGTGTTCCATGCATACCATCAAATGGATTCAAGCCATTGTTGGTTCACATTGTTGCTTTTTCCAGATGAAAACGTCATCATCTCTATTAGATTTAAAATTATTTAATTTTATATCTTGTCAAATAAAAATATAATTTTTAAACATATTTATTTTATAATGAAATTAATTTATAGAAACATTCTATTATTATAAATCTTTACAAAAAATATTTCTATTTTTTTAATTTTTATAATATATAATGATATTATATCATTATAAGCTATTTAATTCTAAAAATTAATTAAAAATTCTACTTTACATGATATTTGTAATCCATTTCATTCTATTTTACACACATGCATTATTATCTTATAAACTTCTAAAATTTTAATTACTAAAAAAATTGTATTTTGCATGATTTTTATAATTCATTTAGTTCCATATTTAGTGGAATATGCATTTAAATACTCTCTATATAACTATTATAAAATGATATATTATATTATTATAATTATCTAATTCCAAGATTTAATTATTTAAAAAATTTAATGCTTTACATGATATTTATAATTCATTTGTTCTATTTTTAGTGCATTGCATATTGATTCTTTCTTTCTATATAAATTTCTCATTGGGTATTTTCCAATTGGATTGGGGATTTTGTCATATGAATGGAGTTGTCTATATCTATATTTGAATTAAATTTCCTACCTGTTCTGCAATCCCTTTGATCTTCATTGTTTGTGATGGGTAAAATAAGTAATATTTTTCATCCATCAAAGAAAATGGTTTGTGTAGAAATTGGCATGTCCAAGGATACATGTTTTACAACTTGCACAATCTATAGAAATGGAAATTTGTATCTAAAGGGACAAATATGAGTTGAAATGCATTTGTTCAATGTGAAAGATAAGGTTTTTGAAGTTTTGTCACAAATAAATTTTAACAACACAAAATTGTTAATGCCCTTAGCCATATAGTGTGCATATGGTTATGAGTAGTATGCTTGTGCCTACATTAGCTTATTTAAGCTATATGATCATTTTTTTTCTATAAGTCATAGCTGAAGCAATATTTTAGCTTTTCCTTGGAGCTAAGAACCAGTAGAGTAGACTCGAACACAAGACCTCCCATGTAGGAGGCTCGCAGCTAACCGCTGCCTTGTGAGGTCATCCCCTTTTAAGTTGTATGATCATTGTTATAACATTATTTATGCAATTAATTCATCCTAGATATTATATTTAGGTACCTAAGTTAGTTTGAGTGAGAACTAGGGGATAAGTAGGGTAGATATTGGAGTTACTAATTTGTTTATTATGGTGATATTGTAAATTGTGTTCTTATTGGATATATTTGGAGGTTTTCCCACTTGAAATGAATTATTATTTTCATGTATTTGTAGCATATTTCCTATTATATTCTTCTCTTTTGCAAGTGGCATCAGAGCAGGATCTTGGCACTGAAAGAGTAAGAATTAAGATTATTTTTTTGAAGTAAAGGAAAATAATAAGATGTTCTTGGGAGATAGGAAGTAGTTATTGTGAAGGTTTAGGAACTACAAACATCTATGTCTAAGGAGTGAACTACGAAGGGATAGTCAAATTATGGAGTGGGAGATAGTGAGGAAATGTTGTGAAAATAACTTAAAGTATGCAAATGTGTCATTTATAGGGAAAAATAAAGATAGAAAATATAAAGGAATGATATGTTTGGTTCATATGATAAACTAAGGATGAAATAATTAAAAAGTGGTGACATGTGTAACTTAGGGATTGGGGATGTTGAAAACAAGTTATTGGACATGAAAGACATCAAAATTTAAAGATAAGGAAAATGTACTAGAAATAAGGGATTCGTAGTTTGTATATCAAAAATTAGAAATAAGCATGTGAGCATGAGGATCACCAAATCAAAGAATGAAAAGAGAGCTCTAGATGTTGATTAGTATTTTGGGAGTTCATACTATCAAACCTAGGATCTAATATTTTAATGCGCTAATCTAATTCAAAATAATTTGAAAATTGTTGGCGTGAATAAGGTGTTTTTCCTAATTGGTTCATCACCTAGATTCTATTCAAATTAGTTACCTAAGTATACTTAAGATAATTATCACTTTATGTTTGAAGTCATAATATTAAGATGTATTTAATACTCTTATGAAATCCTATGTTTCACCTTGGTCTATATAACCAAGGGGTTCACTTTGCATTTTTATTCATTATATAAACAATCCATGATTCACATTCTTTGATAGAAAAACATTATTCTCTCCTATATGACCTCTCTTGTGTTTTCATTGAAGCTCCTAGACCTTGTATGATTACATATTCAACCAAATCTTGCATGGTATAGATCATTCTATATCAAATCTTACATGATATTGGAGCTTTAGATCTACAAACCTCTTTTCAAGTCTATGAGATAATTAGGCATGAGATTTTGTTGGATACATTTTAAGGTAAAATGAATTTCATCATTGAGTTTAGAAGGCTCAAAAACCCCTACTTTCATTGATGAAACAATATATTTTAGCATCATTTTTTGGCCATTTAAGGAGGGTAAAAATATATATGTTAAATTTTGTTAGTAGAATTAAACAAAAATTTTATTGCATAAATCAATATATTAGATACCTATATGTAGTATTTGTTAGTCTAAGTACCTATATAGTCAATTTAAAAAATAATTATGGGTTAGCATAAGGTCTATACCGTTAAACACCTATTGGAGTAATACTAAGTAAATGAGAAAGTATTTTTATTGAAATGTTGTAGGTTACCTTGGTAAAAATTTTGGGATCTTGGTCATAGGGAGCCTAGAGCTCTCATTTTGTGCCAACTTAGGGACTAAACACCAACCTAACAAGGAGGGAAGATCGATGGATCTCTCATCATCTTGCCACCTTCATTGACCTCAATGTTATTCTCTTGACAAATGGTGCTCTCTAGACACTACAACCAATAGAACTATGCACAATTCTTCCTATGTTATTTTCTTCTTCCAACTTCCCCAACTTAGATGTTTTTTTAAATAAATTCCAAGATATTTGTAATCTATAAATTCTTCAAGAATGTTGTCTTCAAAGTACAACTTATGATAATTTTGTTTTCTTCAATTGGAGAAAACCATGACTTTCATCTTTCTAATGTTAATTTGCATTCCCACCATGTTACAAAAATTCTCAAGACCAAATAAATGCTCTTACAAACCAAGGGTAGATTTAGCAATCAAGATGAGTTCATCTACATAAAGGAGTAGTCTTATAAAAAATACAACCAACTGAATACCCTCGCCATTTTACATGTTTAACTACTCTTCAAGCTTATCAATATATAAGCTAAACAAGGTAGGTGATAGAGGGAACCCTTGTTTGACCCCAATATCACTCCTAAATCTATTTGAAATTCCAACTGAGTTCTGATTTTGACTTTAACCTCCTCATACAACCTATGAAGAACTACCCTGAGATGCATAGGAATCCCAATTTTTTTCATTCTATGTCAAAGTTTATCTCTAGCAACTATGTCAAAAGTCTTTCTGAAAAGGATAAATCAACAAAATACTTCTTCCTTTTTCTCTCAAACTTTTTCAATGATGTGTCTTAAAGTAATACCATGGTCAACTATGAAATGTTTAGGTCTGAAACCAGCTTTACCTTTTACACATTTATGATTTTCTTCCGCCTATTTGATGATTCTATTTTCTATTGCATGTGCTGCCAACTAATTTTACAAAGGATTAATCATTGTCATCATATAATTGGAGGGGTTACCAGGACATCACCACTTTTAAAAAGAGATGTAGCTAGATTAGTTGTCCAATCTTTAGGGAACCCTTGATGGATGATGTTGTTAATGATTTTTACAATATGAGGTGCAAGGGTTTTCATGCCCCACTTGAGATACTCTACTTGAATCTCAACCAAGTCTTTAGCTTTACCAACACCCAACTTCTTAATACCCATCTTGATCCCTTGCATGGTGAAAGGATTTGTAGTAATGTTGACCAAGGGTGGGGGATCCAACTCAAAATATTGTTCATAAAGCTACCTTGCATAATCAAACAATTGAGTAGTTGTGATATCATTTTCAGTTTGTTTCTTTTTTGGTTGAATTTATTTCTAGAATAGCATGGGGTTATTTTTGCTAAGAAAAATTAGCTCTTCTCTCCTTATGATCATAAAATCAACTTTTTTTCTTTAAAATCTCCTTGTAAGCTTGTATGTCTATCTCTTCTTTATTTGACTTTCTTAAAATTCTCTTAACCATTTTGCATTCCTCATCAAACCATGTATTAATTGGAAAATAATTTGTCTCATATTTTTTATTTTTTGTTCTTTTACACTTTGTAAGAGCCTCATGGATCAAATTTGTTAACTCATTACTATTGAGACCATGAAATATATTTTTCTCCTCATTAAAAAGCCTCTCAAGCGTAGCCTTGAAGATGTTACCATTGTCTTGAGTCAAAATGATCCTACCCTTTGAGTGTGGTTGTTGAGAGCATTGAGTTTTTGCCTCATACTGGTTCTTTTCTACCCACAAATGACTTAATTAAATCGATCTTTGATCTAATTTTAGATCCCATAGATGCTCACCAATCACAATTTCCTCAATTTTTTCATGTAAGCTATTCAAACAAATTGCATAATCAACCACTCTTATCCCATTGTAAGTTTTGCAATTGAAACTACCCGAATTTTCCCATCTAACCAAACCATTACAAATGATTAAATAAAAAAGTGCCACAAAGAATAAGCAATTATTCCCCAAATTGGTTTCATCCTTTGGTGTCTTTGAAACTCTTTCCCATTGATGCTTTCCCCCTTCTGTGATCCAAATAAGATTACAATCAACTTTACAACTATGTATGCTAGCTTCTTCACTTGTTGTTTTAGCATTGAAATCACCCACAAGGAGGACATCACCATGCTAAGAGAACACATAAATATCCTTTTTTAAGGATGAAAAGGGGTCTTTGTGATCTATACCACACTTCTTATAGGTTTTCAAGGCTTGTAGAGCGAAATGACATCCTACAATCCTAATAAGACTACTATTTTTTGAGATTTTGAACCATAGAAACTGCTTATTGGAGTCCTCTTTTTCAATATGAATGAAACAAACTTATTTTTATTGTTGAACCCAAGGCATGACTAAGAGTGGGGGGTGAATCAATCTGAAATAAAAATTCAATGCAGATTATAAACAATTAAACTCCAACATGTGAACACCAAGTTTTTCTACATGGAAAACCCAAACAAGGAAAACCATGGTGAGAAATTTCCCACAAAAATATATCCACTATGTATATCAAATTACAAAGAAAAGAGCTCACTACTCATAACTTGCACACCAAGGTTAATTGCTCATGGGGTAAGATACAAAGAGGACTTGCAAAACCTAAAGCTAACTGCACTTAGGGCAAGATACAAAAAATGATATGAAAAGAGGGATCTCCTAATAATGAAGCCCTCCTTGAACTCTGCATCAAGTGACCAACATCAAAACACACAACTTGAACCTCAGCTACCCGCATATTGTCTCATATCTCTACCACAGTCTCAACACAACTTGCATATCATTTGAACATAACTCTTCTTCTCTACACTTTATCAAACCTCATTGATTATCCTTGCATCATGCATCTACATTCATCACACTTCTCTTCCCTTTCCTCTACACAACTCACACATACACATCCTTATATACAAGATAGATAATCAAAGCTTGACTCAAATCGGTTTGCGTTAAAATACACTTTTTGAACCAAAAATACACACATTGATCCACTCTAGGAGACAAAGGGGACTAGAACACATCTTCCAAAGACCAATTCACCGATCCACAATCATCAAAACATAACCAATAGCATGTCCACACACTACACATCCATATAAGAAATTAACGCTCAAAACATACTCTCCAATGCAAATAACTCAAATTTGGATCGCCAAACGCTATGGTGAGACCCATAACATATCAAACACGCTTCCAAAAATCATATCTAGACCTAAGGCTAGGTCATACATAGAATCTCACAACTACGAATGATCAATGCCACAACACCTGTAGAACACAAGGATTTTTTCAAACCACAGAACCATCATACCCATGATACCAAAACTATATCTAATGAAGATAACAACAACACTCAACATCAGAAACAGATTTTGGACCCAAACACTTCCAGAAACAACCAATAATACAACTACAACATCAACAATGCAATAAGATAACTCTATACCACACACATTCTGGACCAATCCAGAATAACAAGTTTGACATCAATGATAACAACAACACATCAATGCATAATTATTACATTTATTTCACTAACACCATTATACCCCATGACCTTTGCCATTACCTACTGCTTTTTTCCACACTGTCATTTTCAAATACCCTTCGTACATGGGAGTCTTACATCCTTCATTCTCATGAGTCTCGATGAGATGAATAATGTCTCTTCCTTCTACAATAGGCCCTAACCTAGGCCCATGTCTCCAAGGATAACCTCTACAATTCCAACAAACTAAACTTAAGAAAGCCTAGGTAGAACTTTATTGCTAATTTGTCTTGGCATGCAAGAATTGAAGATGAGCCTTCATCCCTATGTGACCATATGAACCTTGCTACATTGTTTCCAACTACATTTGCTACCACTTCTTTGTTGCTCACTTGCTGCTCTACCATAGAATGTGGACCAAAATAAGAAATAATGGCTTTGACTTTGAACAACCATGCTCTTTTACACTCATCTCTAGTTGCTCTAACCTTTGCCACTTCAACCCTTCTCTCCTCTTATTGCCTAATAGTTGAATCTTCACCTAAGAAAAAATGAGAACTTTTCAAGACTTGCTTCTTTCTTAGAAATTTTTTCTTGTAACAAACACTTGATAAGATAAGTTTTATGGGCCTATTTTTCCCGTCACATAACTTATCGACCCTCCATACTTGGCAAATTTGACCCTACCAAAGCAACATGTCCCTTAAAAAGTCTCTGGCAAGATTGAGAGTTTGTTCATTTTTTTCATAATCTCTCTCTCCTTTGATAATTACATTTTCTATTCTACCTTTCCCTTCCTTGAACTCTCTACCTTGTGTTTCATCAATCCAAGTATTAGCTTCCACCATGCTCATAGATGCCTTGATGATGTTGGCCCAAGTCTTGGTAACTTTTGAGAAACTTCTTTTACCTTTTGTATTTTTTGTCTCTTCATACAAGCATGCTTGGTGTAGCGATTCCTCCTCAAAATGAGATGCTTTAGCATTTAATGTATCTTTATTTGATGTTGTTGAAACTTTCAAAAAAATTCATTGTTGCGTAAATCCATCATTGGCCTTCAATTGACCTTTGTCACATAAATCCATTATTGGCCTCGATATATCTTAGGGTATATCTTCTATTTTCTCTCCGATTATTTATGATGCTTAATTACATTGATTTTAATGGTCTGGAGGGATCTGGTTGACCCAAGAAGAATCAAACAATGATGAACATGATCAAACATGTAAAACCACCATGTCGGCCTCTACCAATGAAAATCCTCTGGAAAATCCAAAGGAAGAAATGTGGATCAAAGGGAAGGTTGGCTACACACCAAGGAACATTGGAATCAATGAACTGGGGCTCCACAATCTACAAAAAGGATCTGCAAGATGCACCAATAGCAAATAGGTCCAAGCTGGTGTTCTAAGCCAAAAAACTGTCTCAAAATCCGGAAGTGATAACTTGTCGAAAAATGATCCAAACGTCTCGCGCAGGGAAAACTTTAAGAAACCCCCCCTTGGACAAGGTGTAAAAACCTGGTGAAAGTTGTATAATTCTGAGGAAAATTTTAATTTTGCTAGCAAATTTTTGCGGTTTACGAAGAAAAATAATAATCTCTGTTGGCAAATTAACCGTGATCACTCAAAGTTTGTGAAAAATCCTGGCGAATTGTACTATTTTTAAAACCCAAAAAATAATTGCATGGGCGAATGGTAATGTTTTTAAAACTAGAAAAATATTTGCATTGGCAATTTCAACCTATTTTCAAACCATAACAATAAAATATTGGCGATTTCATGCTATTTTCAAACCATAAAAATAAAATATTGGCGATTTCAAGCTATTTTCAAACCATAAAAATAAAATATTGGCGATTTTAAGATATTAACTTTAAGTAATTAAAACACGTGGCACACAGTCATCAACTCTCTGCCTCTCACAGTCGTCAACTCTCTCTATCTCCAACTCGCAAGCTGAAAATGCTAAGCCTTCTTAACCTTGAGATCTAGCGACTGAGGGAAACTGAACTGGCACTCACCAATTCTCGACCACAAATGTTAAGTCCTCATCACCGTAGCGACTTGGAGATAGTGGTAACTTAAAAATTTTAACCCTTGTCGTGTACTCACCAACATAAAACTGTTTATCTCAGACCAACTCGAGACCTCGCGACCAAAGCAATTTCACTAACAATCTCCAGCTCAGTAACATAAAATGCTAACACCCAAAAAGCTAGAGATGTCATGATGTAAACCCAAACCAACTTGTCTCCAACTTGTGGCTTGATCATGTCTTCAGACATTTTACCTCGTGAGCTGGCGATAACCATAAAACTTAACCACAAACTATCTGGTCGCTAGCTCGCAACCTAAAATTTTTAAGGCTTGGATGTTGACTCGTTCCCGAGGGACTAGTTTGAAGGTTCCTTTTGAGTCGAGGTTGATTAGACAAGTGAGGACGACGGTTTCAGAGGCATAAAAGGATTTGATAAATTCTAAGTTAGAGATGGGAGATCACGGATTTCTCTGAGAAATAAGAGCTCAAGTTGCTTGTTGTCAGGGATTTTGAAGCAGAATTTATCCAATCAAGGAGGAATAAAATTAGAACAAAATCATTCACAATAGATGAGCCTTAGCAGGATGCAATGGATTTGATAGACATGATGATGAATTCTAGGAATCTAGAGTCTACAGTCATGTTGAAAACCACCAAAATGATAATTTTTCACATGAATGCAGAATGAGCATCACCAAATGAAGTGTGAAAATGTTATAAATACAAGGGAGTGGTGACTTAATTGGTAGAAGAGAAAATAAACCTTTTTCATTTTCTGAGAGTGGTATTTTTCCTTAGAAAGGAAGATGATGTTTGAGCAGGATCGTGCATGGAGTTGTACTTGTTGTGTGCTCTGTGATACCAGATGGGTGTTTTTTTGTTTTCTTCTGTGTGAGTTTGTTTATTGTCAGAGGGGTTGTGAAAGTGAGAAGGATTGCCAGAGGGGGTGTGAAAGCCTTTTTTGTCAAGAAGGGCCAAGCATGGCACATCCTCTGCTTCTACTCTACCATAGGATGGCAAGGGGTTTGAAGAAGGAGCCCGCAGAGGAATGAAAGAAGGATTTGTTTGGGTGGAGAGTGGTAGCTAGTCATCTTTGTGATGACATGGAAGCTGCAACCCCCCTCCCCCCCCAACAGATTACATTTACCCTAAAGCTCTTGTTTCCACTTTCCCTGATCGTGGGCATGAAGGCTCAAGTTCCTCTTTCCATTTTCTCTGTTCCTAGGCATGAAGGCTTCCTCCTCAATTTGGAAACAATCTGTTGGACTTGGACAGAATGTAACATCTCACATTCCATCCAAAATGAAGGCATCAGGGTGATAATGGCATGGCTCAAGCAGTTTTGCAAGTTGTATAGTCATTGGGGTTCCTTTTCTGGTTCCAGTAGTGATTCTAGACTCTAGGTGAAGGGAGCAAGTTATATACTATATAGTAATTTATAGAGCAAATGAAAAGCATTTAGTGTCAAGCTTTGTCTATATATAAATTTATTTTGTGTATAATTCTATCTCTTTCAAATGATTAGAATAATGAGATTTAATTTTTTTCATTTGTCGCATTGTTATGGTGTATGTAATTTTTCATTTAATGCTTCCTAATCTTATTATGCCCAGGAATGCAAAATTTCTGTTAGTCTAGAATCATATTAAATAATTAAGGATTCACCTCATTGTAATTGGTGGGCGGATTATAGACAGTCATAGAACACCTCCATATATATTACATAAACATCAATAGCATATAAAATCATAAGAGTATTAAGAATGAAAGTATTAAACACCACAATAGATTATTAGATAGGAATACAATTATACAACATAATTAGTAAAACATCAAGACAACAAACCAGTGCCTTATCCTAGGGCATAGAGTCACTTACAATTCAAGACAACCTAATAATAAACTTCAATAAGATTCATTTGCTAATAAATAGGAATGAAATTATGAATAATTCCATTACATACAGTTACACAACCCAGATTCATATGTAAACTAAAAAACCCTTGACCATTCAATTCACAATGAAAACATAAATTCAACACAAAGACAATTATGTGAAGATCACATTGCTCAAACTGCAAATGATATTGATATTATATTCATAATGATATCAGAAAGTAAATTCACAATGCGATTCAACTATGCACTTATCAAATTCTTGAACAGTTGAGCTATTATAACTATATTAATATAAGAGTTTTCAAGTTCAACATCATTGATCAATAAAAGTGGCAACCTCAACCTGAGGATTCAACAAGCTTAGGATTATTGTGAGGAATCTTGGGTAGCAACCTCAACCTGAGATTTCTTCTTTGGCTTTAGCATGGCTTGCCACCTGTCCACCTCTTTGTCTGTTGGCCAACTGAATGCCTTTACCTCTTCCAACTTTGCAACTGAATCTACCCATTTGGCATTTGTAACTGCCCTGGACTCAACAATAAACTTTGCATGGTCAACCTCAACCTTGAACAGTGAATCAAGTAGACCGTTAAGGAAATCAGCATCAACCTTTTCATTTACATGCTTGATTATTTCTTCTTTCTCCAGAATCAAATCAAATTCGTTGGTCCAATCAGAAACTAATTTCAAATCTCCATTACTACCATAAATTGAAGGCACCAATTTATTATAACCTTCCCCAAATGTCTACAATTTTTCATTTATAAGCACATTCTTCCCTGTGAAAAATGAATAAGCTGCATTCATTACCTCCACCATGTCTTTAGTGTCACTAATCTTGGGAGGGAACTCATCACTATACATCATTGCAGTATCTAGCCTATCCATTAATTTTCTTCTTCCTGACCAAACATTGAACAAAGGTCCAAGAAAAGAGACAACCTCAGAGGATGTTTTGCTTTCCTCTTTCAAAGAAATGTGCATATCATGCACAACCATCAATTTGTCTTTCAATACACTAATCCTGTGTTTCAAAATTCCTGACACAATAGAGATAACCTTGACATTTTGTTCCTTTTCAAGCTTTTCAATTTTCCCTGCATATTCCTCCATTTTTGTTGTCACATCAACTGGTATTTCTTGTACTTGTTCTGTAATTTGTATTGGAGGGGGCTCATTTGCAATTTTTTCTTTCAACTCCACTAACTCTTCCTCTAGAGCACCCTTCTTCATCAGTGTCTCTTCATATTTTTTAGACAATGCAATCAATTGGGTATATGTTTCTGTGTATCTTCTTGACAAATCCTCTGTTTTTGATAAATTCATGAAAGAAACTTGAGTAAAAAATGAGGCAATCTCCGTGTCAGTTGTGTTCTGCAAGTTCCAAATCATTCTATGAGCTTTCTTTTCTACTTGGATATTTAGAAGGTGGGGCTTTTGAGTGGAAGGGGCCAAAGACTAAGCAGCAAGTGTCTTTGACTTAGGATTAAATCCTGATCCTCTTATTACATCTCCAATTTCAAATTCAGTTCTAAACATTGGGTCCTCTTGCTTCCTAATCTGATCAATAATAAAAATAGACTGGATATCCCAGATAGGCATCATAATCATACCAGTACTCTTTATCAATTTTCTTGCTTGTTCCATAAATATTTCCTCCCTGTCAAGATCATATTCCTGTAGTGCCTTGATGGTCTCCTCTTTCTTTTCTTCATTTGCTTCCTCTATGATCAGATTTTGTTTTAATTGATTTTGTTTCAACCTTGTCAAAAAATAAATAAATTCATTTGACTTAATAAAGTCATCATCTTTCATGAACTCATTTGACAACATCACACGCTCATCAAAGCCTTGAGCAAGGGCTTCATTTGTTTCTCCCTGTTCTTCATTATGCCCTGCTTCTCTAAGATGTGTCCTTATTTGATGAAAGTAGTGTCCTTGTTCTATAACAATTTCTCTAGTAGGGTCTCTCCTCACAATTGTACTGACCTCAGTGGTTTTTTGTTTCTTTGCAGCTAACACTCGGGTAGATTGAACTTAATCCCCACTCTCTACATCATCAGTAGACACACTAAGTGGCCTCTTGCCATGTGAAGAATGTCCATCTTGGGGGTCTTGCTGTTGAGCAGTCACTTTTGGAATTTGAGACATTTGTTCCATCAGAGTTTCATATAAACTTAGCATTTTGTTAATCCTCTCCAGGTACGGGCTATCAGGGCAAAAACCTGAGAAACTAGGATTAGTAGCCAACAATTCTGCTTCAACTCTCATCAAATTTTTCCATTTTCTTCTCCTTTCTTATACTTCATCTTTTCTCAACAAATTTCTAACCATGTCTTCATCATCCAATGGTTCATGATCCTTTATTGTGGCCCAAGGTGTCATTTTTGGCATTGCAACTTTAATAAATTGTTTCAGATCACAGAATCTAGATACAACATTAACCAACCTATACTATTTAAGGAAATTGTTTACTTCATCAAAGGAACTCCTACCAATGGTAAAATCAGACGCAACCCAAATCCTAGGAAGAAAGGAACCCTTCCTATGTTTATCAAGGTATTCTTTTTCAACTAGGGTCAATTGCCAGATAAACTCCATAAAAACAATCCTAATTGGAACAAATTTTGGTAAAATATGGGGAGGCTGAGGACACCCATAGACTCTCATCATAGTAAAGTTATAAAAAAAATAAAAGTCCCCCCAGTTATGTGAAATAGGCCAGTTTGGAACATACTGGTAAGGTCTCAAAACTCTCCTAACATTAATTGACAATCGTTCCCTATTTATTCCTAGCATTTCCATAATTGGCGAAACAATCCAATTTTCAAAGAAAAGGAAAGAAGAATGGGGAGAACTACTGTCCCAAACCTGGGTCCATCTTTGTATTGGCATTAAGACACCGAATTCTTCTTTGAAAAGCTCCAATTCTTTATCCATGAACTCAACATTATAGAACAAGATTAAATGCATCAGCAATGAATAATGCTTGAATGTAGGGCTGGGTGCACCACTCTAAATTTCAACTAGAGCATTATGAATGTGTTCAACCACATAGCCCACATAATCATAATCTTTGTTAACATTTGGGTGTTGAATGTCCATAGCCATCATCAATAATTCAGCTGACATTGTTGAATCTCCATCAAAACCCAACACTCTGCATAATCCATAGATTGTACAATGCATATAATGGTGGAAAGGTGTGATGTCAAATGGTGGTTCGATACTCTCTGGAATTATAACTGGCTTCTTATTCACCCTAGGCATGTATCTAGGCATTTCATGCTTCTTGATAACACCTTTGTATTTGTCATAATCCTCTGAAATCCGCTCCAAATCTATATTTGTACATGCAACACCAATAATCTGGAAAGCTTCAACAAAGCTAGCTCTGTTAATTGAAACTAGGGTAGACTGGTTCTTTCTTCTGATTACCCTAGATACTAGGCAATAGCATTTTCCCAACTCTTTGATCAAATCCACATCAACATACACATTTGGCACAATTAACTTTGCCATATTTAAATCCCAAGGGTTTGACATCGGGACACCCTTAACCCTATTTTTCAAAAAATAATGAAACAGAGTAGAACCAGTCATATGAAGCATGGTAGGGTTTTTGTATTGGCTCCATAAATCTCTCCATGCCAAATGATTTGTATTCAAAGCAACGGATGTTCCTGGCATCAAATCTACAAATTCATCTTTGTATTTCTTAACCATCATTTCCTCAGTGGCACTAGCCTTGGAACCTCTAGGTCCACCTACTCCACTTGTTGTGGCCTTGGGCTTGGGCTTGGAACCTCTAGCACCACTCGTTGCCTGGCTCATTTTAGCTGCAGGAGAAAAACTTAACCAATTTTCTGAAATTTTCTCACACCCAACACTCTGAAGTCTCCAACGTTGTTGCAGAGCTCAATTCACTGGATTACCTCGAAGATAGAATGCATTAATGCAATTATACAAAACCTCAGCTCGATCATGCAATTTATGGTATTTACTATTTGAATTTTGGGCGCCGTCACTTCTCTCAAGTCTCAAGTCTCATTAATTGCCACACTTGCATGAACTAGCTAGTAGCTACTGTGGCATAATGACATTAATTCAAACTTCAAACTAAAGTACTCGAGCGGAATTTGAATTCATGCCCTTCTATTTGATTGGTGATTGGCATTCAAAAATTTTACAGAACCTGGCAAACAATTCCACGTGTTAGCAAGTTAGCGACAATGCTACCAAATCCTCTTAATCGCAAGCTCGCAACTCCTTTTACGAATCCTCAAATAATCTCGCGAGTGAGCGACAGCCGTTGATCTAACAAAACAACTTATTTCATTGCAAGCTCACAACTAGAAACTTAACTTGACTTAAACCCTTGCGATCCTGCAACAACAAGACACTTAGCCACCTTTGCATGCTCGCAACACTTTTTGACTTAAGACTTACAAACCCGCAAGTATGCGATGACCACAAAAAAAGACCAAAACTTACTTGTCGCTAGATCGCAACTTAAAATGCTAAACAACTTCAAAACCTGCGAGCAAGTGACTTAACCACATCGCATGATCGCAAATTAAAATGAATTAACCGCGAACACCTTGTGACCTTACAATAACATTAAATCACACCCAGTCGCAACCTCGCAACATAAAATGGTATTTGGGTGTCGTCACTTCTCTCAAGTGACCAAGTCTCATTAACTGCCACACTTGCATGAACTAGCTAGTGTGGCATTAATTCAATTAAACTGATAGAATGCATTAATGCAATTGTACAAATGTCAAAATCTCGGCTCGATCGTGTCAAAAGTTTTACAAAACCCGACAAACAAGTCCACGTGTCAATCCCCATCTTTAATTGCACACTCTCAACTGGTTATAACAATCAGGAAAGGAACTGGCGAGTTAGCGACAATGCTACCAAATCTGCTTAATCGTAAGCTCACAACCCCTTTTACAAATCCTCATAGAATCTCGCGATTGAGCGACAGCCGTTGATCTAACAAAATAACTTATTTCATCGCAAGCTCGCAACTCAAAACTTAACTTGACTTAAACCCTTGTGATCCCACGATAATAAGACACTTAACCACCATCACATGCTCGCAACACTTTTTGACTTAAGACTTACAAACCCGCGAGCATGCGATGGCCACAAAATCAAACCAAAACTTACCTGTCACCAGATCGCAACTTAAAATGCTAAACAACTTCAAAACCTACAAGCAAGCGATGAAACCAACTAAGCTGCGATACCAACTACATCGCATGATCGTAAATTAAAATGACTTAACTATGAACACCTCGCGACCATGTGACAACATAAAATCACACCCAGTTGCAACCTCGCAACATAAAATGGTCAAGTGCAAAAAATCTTGCGAGCTAGTGACAACTAAAATCTCCTAGTACTCGCAAGCTCGCGACTTAAACTGACTTGATGATAAAGGACCTGCGAGCTAGTGATAACTATTAAACATGTCTGACCAACCATTTGACCACACTTGATGTTGACATGGACAAATAAATAGAGGACAACTTAGATTTTCAATGCACGACAACTTCGGTTTACTAGCCAACTAAGACAAAAAACAAACACAAAACCCTAATCGCCATGAACATCATTTTAAGCATTTAATGTAGAATAGTAGAAAGGTTCTAGCAGTAACAGTTATGCAATATGAATAATTTTATGGATCTTATGACACAAATTTGTTGGATTTCATGTTCAACATGTTACATAATGTGGAACCAAATACCAATTTACTAATAATTCAATTGTTTAGTAATAATTCAAATTCACAATTAAAAATATGAAATAAGTATCCGTTCTACTTCTGATTGACAAATTCAAGGAATACAATATCAAAAATCATCAATGACAACTATAGTATTGCAATTTTTCAAATTGAAATTGTAATATGACTCAAGAGTTGTAGTATAATTATAAATACCTATAAACTGACTACTAATTCACTTTAGTGATTCAGTCTGACTGTCTGAGGCTTCTATATCCCAAATGGACTCAAGATTCAGAAACTGACTAGTACTAACAGGTTCATCTTCATTCTGAGTCGGGTATTCAAAAATGTCTTCGTCTTCATGCTGACTTTGAGTCTGTGATCCATCATATTCATTTGTCTCAACACTAGCACTAGCAATAGCACCACCAGCTTTTAAAGTGTTGCACACCCCTCGTCTATCACGCATGGAATTCCAGATTGTTAGTGCCCTATCATATGGAAAATCTCTAACATTAGACTAGGTTACAAACAACCTCAAGAAAGTTTCCAAATTCTTGTCTAATTTGTTTCTGATCTTTGATTTCAAAAGCCCTAATGCACTGAAAACTCTCTCATCTTCCACCGACCCCAATATCATTGTTTGACATAAATCAGCAAGTTTCAAATATTCTGGTATTGTAATACACAATGCTTCACTTTGATCTATCCTTTTCCAAAGCCTTGTGATTGATCCAAGTTCAAATGGATTCTCCAAGTTAACCAACTGCTGTTTCATAACCAATGCAAACTATTTACATTGTTTTCTAAGATGATCTAAATTTAAAATTCCTTCTATTGGTTGTCCATTGCAATATGCATCTTTTGAAAATGTCAATATCAATTCCTCTAGTTTTTTATGATACATCTTTGTGTTATTTGGATTATCTCCAATTGAATGCCAAAATTGAGGATACACACAACCCATGGCTTTAAGTATTTCTTCTCGAGGGAATCTTTCTCGAATCTCAGTTGAAAGTTCATATGTAATAGACTTCAAATTATCACTAACAGATTTAACAATCTTGTCAAAATCTTCCTTTTTAACTGGTAGTGCTCTGCCTCGCTTGCCCGTCTTAGATTGGTGCATTGGTATTTGAAATCCTTTTACAAAGACACATAACTCATTTTTTGTATTGAAATGTAAAAAAATTTCAGCATGATTCAAATCTGTAATTATCTACCACCTAAAAAAATTTGGGCTTCGCCCTGTTAGATCTGAATATAGACCATCCAGGCTCAAGCATGTCATTTTACGTAGAGTGTTATACTCATTGATATACATAGTTCTATCTTGGGCTTTCTTAACAAGTTTTTTCATTGAATCCAGCATGGGGAGAAGACTAGCTAAAGTTAACAGAGTCTCTATATCACTTAACTTATGTAAGAGATCAGGAGCTTTGTCTACTATGAGGCATTGCTCATACATTAGTCTAATCAAGGATTGATATTCTGTTAGAACTCATTCTGTTGGTCCATGCAAGGAGATCCATCTATTCTCAACATCATTGAGAAGCTTGTTTCCTCCTGTTACTCCCTCAACAAAAATCTGAAATTCTGCAAAATGTTTAGGACTTTGGCAGAAGTATGAGTGGAGCTCGTGGACCAGATCTTCAACCTTTGACACTGTAGTGAAATTGCTTACAATTCTATATGCTAAATTCATTTGATGGGCCATGCAGTGAATGCCAACCATGTATGGTGCAATACTAGTTTGTAATCTTGCGTAAAGACCGGTCCTTTGACCTTGCATTACTGCAGCTCCATCAGCTCCAACACACACCAACTTCTTGGCAATTGTCAAGTCATCCATACCAGCAATTTCATTCAAAGCTTTCTTAACTTCCAAATATAAATTTTCTGCTATTGAATTGCCCCTCATTCTATGAACACAGAGTAGATGAGCTCGGTGGACGTGTTCTTTTACGATATACACATGCATACAAACCCAATCAGTGTTATTGTAATGTCCCCTTCTCAGGCATAATGTTTCAGTTGACCGATGGCCTATTTCAAAGACCCGTAGGCTACTCAATGGGTGAAATTAGGGTTTCCAATTTTTGAGTTTGTTGTTGCTCGTGAATTAGAGTTTGGATCGCGGATTCTTTCTAGGTTTTCAAAGGGTTTCACAGTGGTATGTCTGGCTTTGCGTTCCGAGCACTTTTTGGAATTTACTATTTTTAGTAAATTCTATTTCTAGCAGTGGTCCTGATTATTTCAACACAGTTGGTTCTCTTCTTCGGTTGGTTCAGTTGGCTTCGTCACTTTTGGCCTTGGGATGTTTTTGGAGAGATAAGTTCATTTCATTTAAATAATGTTATGTTTAATGTTATATTTTAAAGTTGACCCCTTGGCCTAGCTTCATCACTTCAAGTTGTTTTAAAAGGTGGTCTTCAAGGGTGGACACATCATGGAAGAGATTTAATATTTCCTAAGGTCTAAAATCTTGCTTATGAAAAGGGGTTCCAACTTTATGAAGAGAAGTGATTTAAAATAAAGGTTAATTAAGCTTTTAAAAGTGGCGCCATCTCTTGGAGGAAAATTCAAATGTGAAATTAGGGCGCACTTTCTAGAAGCCTCTAGAGATCCCTTGTTAAGTTTATAAATGGAGGCCTCTTCCCTTCATTTGGCATCTTATGTCTATTGTAATGTTACTCTACCAGAATGGTATTGGGGTTGCTTCGAGGAATGAATGCCTCCTAGCCTTGGCATTGCTTCTTGCTTGAAAGATAGCAACTAGTGGTGATTTAGTGTAGTTGTGAGAGTTTGTAGTGGGGATTGCATTGTAGCTTGAGTTGTGCTTGAAGTTCAGTTATTTGCATTTCATTTCATTTTCAGGAGTCATGGTTAGCAGGGCAGATTTGTAGTTTCACTCATATATTTCAAAATAAAAACATATTCATTATGGGTATTGCATATTTCCTCTTGTTTTGGCTAGGCGCTCCTTTGTGCAAAATATGAAGTGTTTTATTTTATAGAGAAGAATCGCCATTCTTGCCTATCGTCACTACTGGGAATTGCCCTGGGGTTCGTGATAAATAATTTGTTTGGTTAATGTCTGATTTCTTGGTATTGGTTGGGTCGCCTCCTTCATAGGAAGCCATTGCTTTTGGTTTTGGGTCATTCAAACTAGTATTGAGAGAGTAATGAGCATTTTAGTGATTCCATGTGTTGCTGATTAAGCATTTCATGTGCAGGTCTATCATAAATCAGAATATTAAGATTGACCCTTGAGTAGAATTTCTTGGACTTATCATTTTTGTTAAGCCCGGGAGAGCCTTCTATATTGTTACAACATTGTATAGTCTTAATCCTATGATCTTGGCAAGCATTTACTATCATATTGTAAGCTGAATAGTAGTACTGGCAACATTTCTTCTCATTTTCATTTCACGCTTGTTATTTACATTTAATTCCATTTCTAAGTTCTTAGCATCTCCGCCATATGGTAGCTCCATTCCCACCCTGGGTTTGAAAGCACATGCTTGGAGTCGAGTTTTCCTTTCAGCAGTTGTAATTGTAAAGATCCTCTGACCATATGTTAGTCCATCTTGGGCACATTCTTGGTTAGAGTTGCTTTCAGCATGCACCAAGATCCTCTGACCATATGTTAGTCCATCTTGGGCACATTCTTGGTTAGAGTTACTTTCAGAATGCTTTAAGACCCTCTGACCATATGCTCACACCTTGCCCAACCTGGGATCCTAGTGTACATTCTTGGTTAGAGTTGTTTTCGCATCGTTTTGGTTTAAGTGCTAACCCTAACAGATGTGTGTTGCATTACTCTTTGTAATTGAAAAATTGAAAAAAATTGGTCTGGGATATTTTAGTGGTATCAGAGCCTCACATCCTGCCATCCTATGAAACAAACCTTCTATGAGTGACAGAGAAAGAAGATACTTAGCAAGGGAAGATAAGAAGGCTGCAAGTTAGTTTCAGTTTCAGTGGTATCAGGTTCGTGAAGGTTGGACAACATCAAAGGTTTTGAGGGCTCATTGGGAGTCTTCTCCGGAAATAGAAATGAGGGACAGTGAAAGGCCAGTGGGTGGTATTGAGAGGTTTACAAGCAGTCGGGATGAAAGTGGAAAAAGAAGGGAAAGAACACCAAGTCCGGGAAGGAGGTTCGAGAGGAAGATGGATGCCTTCTTGGATATGGTATCTCTCATGATGGGGAAAATGGGTCAGAGTTCTAATTCACAGAACATTCAAGGGCACATCGGAGAACGCAGCGGCTCCAACCAGCATAGTGAACATGCTGCTCTGCATACCTCAAATAGAACAAACATTTCTTCCAGGCCTATTAAACCCACCTTCTTGGCACCAGTAAACCCTCAACCCGATCTGAGAGAAAATGCATCATTTGTGGAACAGTTGAGACTTGATCGTGCTGAGTATGAGTCTCTTCCTAATGAAATCAAGTTAGACATGTCTTACAATGATTTCGTAGACCATAAAAGGAAGAATAAAGGACATGGGAGACATCGTGAACATAGGGAAGCAACCATACAAAGGGATTTGCATCAAACAATCAACAAGGTTATGCTTCCACATTTTGACAGGAGTGATAGTAGTTCAGCTAGAGCTTGGATACAGAAGTTAGACAACTATCTAGCTCTTAGACCCATGACAGAAGAGGAGGCAATCAAGTTTTCTACGCTTCATTTAGATGGGGTAGCACATGAATGGTGGTACCATGGTCTAGTCACCTTGGGGCATCGGTCGATCACTACCTATGATGAGTTCACCAATAGGCTCATAGAGAGATTCGAGAAAAAGGATCCAAAAGTGCATTTCAGAGAATTGGCACAACTTAGACAACATGGCACAGCCGATGCTTACATAGCTGAATTTCAGAGGCTTTTAGTAATGGTCACAGGAATCACCAAGAGGTGGTTGGTGATCCTATTCAGTGAAGGGCTTATGGAACCACTCAAGGGTTGGATTAAAGCTTTCGATCCACCCTCCTTACAAGAGGCAATGAAAAAAGCAAGAAATATGGAGTGGGTTGCTCCTAAGGCAAAAATTCAATCCAAGTCATTCTTTCACAAAAAGGATAAAGGAAAGGGACCTCACCATAAGGAGTTCAAAAATCATAACACTCATGTCACAAGGTTGGATCCAGAACTTAACGAACTTTGAAGAATTGGGTTATGTTTCTGGTGTAGAGAAAAATGGTCCCAAGATCATATTTGCCCAAAGGGAGTCAAAATTCATCAAATTGAATACTATTCAGCTAGAGAAAGTGATTCTGATTCTTCAGACCAATAATCAGATTGTGATGACAGCGAAGTGGAAAGAGTTCCCGAAGAATCTGAAGGTGAAAAAGGAAGTGGGGGTACCTTGGCTCAACTTTCAAGCTTTCAAAAAAATGAATCCTTCAAGGTTAGAGGGATGATTAAGGGGAAATGAATAGTTGCTTTGATTGATACTGGAGCAACACATAACTTCATTGATGAAGTGGTGATGGAAAAGAAAGGGCTGCAAATAGAAGATTTTGAAGGCTTCAAGGTTATGGTTGCTGATGGGTTTCACATTTCTTGCACCAAGAAGATCCCAAATATGTCTATGCAATTGGGCAGCTACGAAGTCAAGGATGACTTCTATGTAGTCAACATTAGAGATATGGATGTCGTCCTAGGCATTCAATGGCTGTGTTCACTTGGAGAGATCTCCCTAAATCTGCAAACCATGGAGCTCAAGTTTCAATCCGATGGGAAGAAGGTGGTGTTAAGAGGAATGTCTAATGGTGGACCTCGATCGTGTCATTCAAGCGAATGGCAAAGTTGATTCGGCATGATCAAGTTGAGTGGGTTGTGGCATGTATGATTCTCCCAGCTAGTCTGGTTGAAACAAAGAGGGACTACCCTCCTGATATCTAGTTCTTACTCACTAGGAAGAGTAAAGTGTTTGCTGATTTACCTCCTGGGCCACCTCTCGAACGAGGCTCAGAGCATGTCATAGAGCTCAAGGAAGGGGCTAAACCAGTTATCACAACTCCATATCGGTACCCTAAGAAGAAAAAGGATCAGATTGAGAAAAACATTAAGGAACTCTTGGAGATGGGCTTCATTCATCCAAGTAAGAGTCCTTTCGCTTCAACAGTTGTTCTTGTGAAGAAGAAGGATAGTACTATTTGCATGTGTGTGGATTATCGTGCTTTGAATCAAAGCACCATAAAAAATCAATACCCCATTCCAAGGATAGATGAGCTACATGAAGCCAAGTTCTTCTCAAAGATTGATCTGAGGTTGGGCTACTACCAAATTCAGATGAGAGGGTCTGATGTTGAGAAGACAACATTTAGATGTCACTATGGTCACTTCGAGTTTTTAGTCATGCCATTTGGGTTGACTAATGCTCCTACTACCTTCTAGTCTTGTATGAACAGAGTCTTTCAGAAGTAGTTGAGGAACTTTGTGTTAATATTTTTTGATGACATTCTGATCTACAACTGGACATGGGAAGAACACCTCAAGCACGTAGAGGAAGTGCTTAGCATCCTTGAATTAGAAAGTTTGTTTGCCAAAGAATCCAAATGTGAGTTCGGAATGAAGGAGCTACTTTACCTTGGTCACATAATCAGTGTTGATGGAGTGAAGGTTGATCCCAAAAAGATCAAGGCAATAGTTGATTGGCCACCCCCAGAGAACTTGACTCATTTGAAAGTGTTCTTGGGTCTTTGTGGTTTTTACAGAAGATTTGTGAAGGGCTATTCACAGAACGTTGCTCCTCTTACTAACCTCACAAAAAGGGAGCTTTTTGTTGGACAGAAAAGGCTCAAACTACTTTTGATAAGTTTAAGAAGATCATGAGCTCTTGTCCGGTTTTGGCAATTCTAGATTTCTCCAAGCCCTTCGAGCTACGGTGTGATGCATCTGGAGAAGGTGTTGGGGCTGTTTTGATGCAAGACAAGCATCCCATTGTGTTTGAGAGCAGAAAATTAAGAGGTGTTGAAAGGACCTACTCCATCTATGACAAGGAAATGCTTGCAATCATGCATGCATTAGCTAAGTTTAGACAGTATTTGGTGGGGAGCAAATTTATGGTCAAGACTAATCACAATAGTCTCAAGCACTTCATGCATCAGAAGGATTTGAACAAGAGACAACAAAGTGCGTGAGTAAGCTTCAAGCTTACGATTTTGACATTGAGTATGTCAAAGGGAAAAACAATATTGTGGTTGATGCTCTATCTAGGAGACCTCATCTAAGTTCATTGTGTGAGCTCACTACTGATTGGAAGGACATGTTGCTCGCTAATTATGCCAAAAATTAGTTGGCAATCAGCATCATTGAAGGTACTTTTCATGATGAAAGGTACAAGGTGGTTGATGGGCTGATACACTACAAGGGTACAATCTTTGTGGTGGCTGATTCTAAGCTCAGAAAGAATATTTTGATGACATTCCATGACACTCTACTTGCTGGTCATCAAGGTTTCTTCAAGACATATAGGCAGATTCGGGAAAGATTTTCGAAAGGGGAAGTTCAATGCTACATCTAGGAATGTCCTACTTGTCATATGAACAAGAATGAGCACACTCTACCTGCTAGTCTATTGCAACCTCTTCCCATTCCCAACCAAAAATGGGAAAGCATATCAATCAACTTCATCACTGGGTTGCCAAAGGCCCAAGGAAAAGATTGTATCTATGTTGTAGTGGATAGATTGACAAAGTTTGCTCACTTCTTTGCCATCACGAGCTCTTTTTCAGCAGCTCAAGTTGCAAATTTGTTTTTTCATGAGGTGTTTAGATTGCATGGGTTGCCAAAATACATTGTGAGTGATAGGGACAACAAGTTCCTAAGCACCTTTTGGCAAGAAGTCTTCAGGATGAGTGGCACGGTGCTTACTTCAAGCACTAGTTGTCACCCCCAAACCGATGGACAAACAAAGATAGTGAATAAGTGGTTGGAAGGCTATCTGAGAAACTATGTTTCGGAGCAGCAAAGAGCATGGGTGAAATGGCTCCACATAGGCGAGTATTGTTACAATTCTTCCCTTCACATGTCAATAAGGATGTCTCCCTTCATGGCTCTCTATGGTTATGAGGCTCCTAGCTTTGCTGATTTGGTGTTTGGTGATAGCAAAGCCCCTCAAGCCAGGGATTTATTGCAGCAAAGTCAAGACATCTTGAAATATTTGAAGAACAACTTGCAGATTGCTCAGAATCAGCAGAAGATGTATGCTGATCAACGACGCGTTGAGCGCTCTTTTGAGGTTGGAGATATGGTTTATCTTCGACTACAGCAATACAAACAGTCTACTCTCAAGAAGAGTGGAGCTGAGAAGCTCAAGCCTCATTTCTATGGGCCATTCCAAGTCATCAGAAAGGTTGGAGAAGTAGCTTATGAGTTGGAGCTACCTTCAAGTAGTAAAGTGCACAATGTCTTCCATGTGTCTCGCCTCAAGAAGGCACTTGGACATAATGTTATTGCTTCTTCACAATTACCACCTTTGGATGAAGAAGGGCAGTTGATTTTGATTCCAGAGGAGATTATTGATTCCATAGAGCATTCTTTGAGAAGAAGGACAATCAAGGAATACTTGGTGAGGTGGAAGAATTTTCCCTTGGAGGATGCAACTTGGGAGAATGACGATATTTTGCAGCATCCAAACTTGCAATTGCTTGAGGAAAAGCAATCTTGGGGAGGGCAGACTGTAATGTCCCCTTCTCAAGCATAATGTTTCAATTGATAGATGGCCTATTTCAGAGACCCGTAGGCTACTCAATGGGTGAAATTAGGGTTTCCAATTTTGGAGTTTGTTGTTGCTCATGAATTAGAGTTTGGATCGCGGATTCTTTCTAGGTTTTCAAAGGGTTTCGCAGTGGTATGTCCGGCTTTGCATTCCAAGCACTTTTAGGAATTTCCTATTTTTAGTAAATTCTATTTCTTGCAGTGGTCCTGATTATCTCGACATAGTTGGTTCTCTTCTTCAGTTGGTTCAGTTGGCTTCATCACTTTTGGCCTTGGGATGTTTTTGGAGAGATAAGTTCATTTCATTTAAATAATGTTATGTTTAATGTTATATTTTAAAGTTGACCCCTTGGCCTAGCTTCATCACTTCAAGTTGTTTTAAAAGGTGGTCTTCAAGGGTGGATGCATCATGGAAGGGATTTAATATTTCCTAAGGTCTAAAATCTTGCTTATGAAAAGGGGTGCCAACTTTATGAAGAGAAGTGAATTAAAATAAAGGTTAATTAAGCTTTTAAAAGTGGTGCCATCTCTTGGAGGAAAATTCAAATGTGAAATTAGGGCGCACTTTCTAGAAGCCTCTAGAGATCCCTTGTTAAGCTTATAAATGGAGGCCTCTTCCCTTCATTTGGCATCTTATGTCTATTGTAATGTTACTCTACCGGAATGGTATTGGGGTTGCTTCAAGGAATGAATGCCTCCTAGCCTTGGCATTGCTTCTTGCTTGAAAGATAGCAACTAGTGGTGATTTAGTGTAGTTGTGAGAGTTTGTAGTGGGGATTGCATTGTAGCTTGAGTTGTGCTTGAAGTTTAGTTATTTGCATTTCATTTCATTTTCGGGAGTCACGGTTAGCAGGGCAGATTTGTAGTTTCACTCATATATTTCAAAATAAAAACATATTCATTCTGGGTATTGCATATTTCCTCTTGTTTTGGCTGGGCGCTCCTTTGTGCAAATTTGCAGATTCTAATATGAAGTGTTTTATTTTATAGAGAAGAATCACCATTCTTGCCTGGCATCACTGCTGGGAATTACCCTGGGGTTCGTGATAAATAATTTGTTGGGTTAATGTCAGATTTCTTGGTATTAGTTGGGTCGCCTCCTTCATAGGAAGCCATTGCTTTTGGTTTTGGGTCATTCGGACTAGTATTGAGAGAGTAATGAGCATTTTAGTGATTCCATGTGTTGTTGATTAAGCATTTCACGTGCAGGTCTATCATAAATCAAAATATTAAGATTGATCCTTGAGTAGAATTTCTTGGACTTATCATTTTTGTTAATCCTAGGAGAGCCTTCTATATTGTTACAACATTGTATAGTCTTAATCCTATGATCTTGGCAAGCATTTACTATCATATTGTAAGCTGAACAATAGTACTAGCAACATTTCTTCTCATTTTCATTTCACACTTGTTATTTACATTTAATTCCATTTCTAAGTTCTTAGCATCTCCACCATATGGTAGCTCCATTCCCACACTGGGTTTGAAAGCACATGCTTGGTGTCGAGTTTTCCTTTCAGCAGTTGTAATTGTAAAGATCCTCTGACCATATGTTAGTCCATCTTGGGCACATTCTTGGTTAGAGTTCCTTTCAGCATGCACCAAGATCCTCTAACCATATGTTAGTCCATCTTGGGCACATTCTTGGTTAGAGTTACTTTCAGAATGCTTTAAGACCCTCTGACCATATGCTCACGCCTTGCCCAACCCGGGATCCTAGTGTACATTCTTGGTTAGAGTTGTTTTTCGCATCATTTTGGTTTAAGTGCTAACCCTAACGGATGTGTGTTGCATTACTCTTTGTAATTGAAAAATTGAAAAAAATTGGTCTGGGATATTTCAGTTATCTAGCGCAGTAACTTCATTTATGGATAATGAAATGAAATTTGACTCTTTTACACTCTCTTGTAAATTTTCCTTTTCCACCTTAGCGAGACAATTTGCCATTTTCCATCCAGCGTTTATTGACCAATTTGACATAGGATAGTGAGGAACATTCAAAAAAGATAATAAATTACTAAATTCTGGGAAATCTTTCATAGGACGCCCTCTCGACATAATATGAAAAACAACACTCATCTTAACAGTCTTTGCTAGGTTTGCATCTTTCACTGCATGTTCAAGCCCAGCCTTGATTGTATTTCCAAATCCACTATTATGAATCAGTGTCGTTTTGTGGTTATGCTATTCATATTCTGCGGCATACTTAACATGAAGACATTCTTCCTTTGATTTCCATCTTACTACTCGTGTTTCCTTTCCGTCTATGATTTGTTTTTCATAAATCTTACCAATATGCTTTTCTATGGTGTCAAGCTTTAGCTGCATCTTCTTCTCTCTTTTAGTTTTCCAGCTACAAATCTTACACCTGCATTCTATTGGTTGTTCATCATTGTTTGGGACCGGTTCAATGAATGGGTACTTTGCTACCCAATCAATCTTAAAACTCCTTGTCATCTCCCACTCTCACCCCAGTTTTACTTTCCTTTTTCTTTTCTTCCTACCAACATCATCTTTAGTACTAGCATTTGCATTCACCAATGGTATCTCATTGTATGTATCCCTTAGAACATCTTCTGTCGTGTCGGTATTGTCATCCTCATTTGATGCATTTAACTCAATGACAATCCCACCTTGTGGTACTAGTGGTGGTGAGCTACTGTGAATGGGTTCTGCAACTGCAGAGGTTGATGGACCAGAAACTTTGCCAATTCCAAAAAAGGACTTTATGGTATTATCTTTAAGTTTAAGTTTTGGGTATTTTGATGGCCTCCCAATCCCTTCAGTTTCACTGCCCTAAGGAGTCTTACCCTTGTCTGACATCCCATTCTCTTCACCACCCTGAGGAGTCTCACCCATGTCTGACTGTGACATCTTGAGTCTTGACCTCTCACTATGAATTAAAAGTTAAAACTAATACTATCAAGTATGAAGAAATGATTACTCACCTTTATGCCTTCTCAATTCTCTGAATCAGGAATCAGGAATGAATGTCTGGGCCTATGTTGCAGGATTGTAACTCTGGCCCTTCACCCTGCAATGAACTTTGACTTTCCAACTCAATTTGTGGAATGTGAATCAAGACTCCGAGAGCTCCCAATTTACTAATCAGACATGAACAAATTGTAAGAAAGAGTGTAAGAAATAGTGTATATATAGCAATCCATGATTGCATTTTTGGCGAATTGCGCAGGGCCCGGGCGTCGCAATTGCCAATAAACATTTGATTTAATTGCATTTTTGGCAAATTGCATGGGCGTGCAATGAAAATTTAATTTAAGTGGGGTGAAATGGGTCCTTGAATGCTTATAATGTTTTATTTGATATTGGCAAATTTGGCCGATGCATGCAATGAACATGTAATTTACCATTGGCGAATTAGGCCTTGGGTACGTGGTCATTTAACTATTGTTGGCAAATAGCGGAGGTGATCTAATACCCACATCCGAGTGATTCCAAGTGAATATTACGGGCATGCACGTCCATGGGGTGTGGTCATTGGCGAAGCCAGTTTCAACAGTGTGTCGTTAACCCTGAAATTCCAAGCGATTTGACCACGATGGTGCCCAAGACTATTCGTGCGGAATTCGCCAATTGGCAAAGATTCGCCACTAAAAAACTCTCTGGTCTTGCAGCTCAAGAATAAGGAAGATAATCATGTTCACAAGCAAAATCCAGCTCCGCAAGATCCCAGTGAGAAAATGTAGAGAGAAATGTTGAAAATGTAAAACGGAAAACAAACTGAAAAGAAATATTTTTGGTTGATGCAAGATTGCCAAGAACCAGGGATGCTCCTACATCATGACCTTTGTCATGTAAATCCACTATTGGTATTCAATTGACTGTTGTCACATAAATCCACCATTGGTGAGGTGGCACTACTAGCTTTGATCATGAGAAGGCCAATTTTCCCTTTCGATGCCCTAATCAAGCAATTATTTTCCAAGAGCTATAATTTTATGTCCAAGTATTGATTTTTTAATTTCTTAAGAAGTATGCTATTTTAATAGATTTGACTACAAGTGCATTTTATTATTTATTGAAGTCCATAAACTTACATTGACAAATTTTTATTTTTATTTTTTAATTTCTAAACATGACAAATTTTTATAAACAATAAAAATAAATTTTGACATAATTCTAGCTTCAAAATATTAGCAACTTTAAAATAATGTTATAAATATTATGCTCAAGTAGGATAGTGAAACTTGACATATGGCTTCTCTTACTATTCAAACAGGTATAGTGCATCTATACCATGGTATGATTTAGCAAAAGCAAAATTAACTTTTTAGAGATCAAGAATTTAATTTTTAATTTTCAATTTTATTTGACAAGATTTAATAATGTTTTATTCATTATTTCTTTAAAGTTTTAATGCTTTAAAATATTTGAATTAGATTAAATGTATTAATATTTATTATAAGAATTTATATTACATTAAATTATAAGTTTTTTTGACTTATATAATCATAAACTCTTAGAAAAGATAATAAGATTTCATAATGTTAATAGTAACTGAAAAAAAAAATCTTTTTAAAAATTTATGAGTAAATTTCAAAGTTTAATTCAATATGAAAATTTTTGTAAATAAGAGAAAATGAGATGATTGTATATTAATATTACAAAAGAGAAGTTCAATTTAATTTAAATAGATATTCAACTCTCTAATAATAGTATATAGATTGATTCAAATATAGATATAATATCTTGTTTACAACCTTGTTCTCATGCCCCCTTCTTATAAGATCATCAATCTATTTCAATTTTTAAATTGAAGTTTTAAATAAAATGATATATAAGAAATATTCAAAATTTGAATTTGACAATCTTAGTTATATTTATCAAATCAATACTTTGTAACCATTATCAACTCAAAAAAAAAAAAAAAAAAAAATGTAGAAATATATTTTATTTTTTAAAAACTATTATTATAAATCATATAAAATGATGTATTATGTATTTCCCATACTATATATATAGATTATATCATTATTAATATTATGTTTTTAGCATGTTAATATAATGACAAACTTTTTTTTTTTTTTATATTATAAATCGAGAGACCAAAAAGATGGTTATACAGATGAGTTCAGGGGAGGCAGGGCCTCAACAGTGAAACCAAAAAGAACTAGACGAGTGTCATAGATAATGCACTAAAAGAAAACTCCAAAATAAAGTTGTGCTTGCTGCCATAAGGAACTAGAGGAGGATTTCATCCTGGTCTTCCAGCCATGTGGTCCACCCCTATGGTCCTTCCATCCAGACCACTTTCTTCCTTTCCATGATTTGTATGCACATGTCAACCTTGTTGAAAGGGGGAGCTCTGGTATCTTGAAGTTTTTTAATCAGTTTCTTAACTACACTCTCAAAGGCGGTTTGATTTTCTGCGATCCTTGCCCATTCATACCCATCTTGCATCTCGTGTATAAACATGGTGGCTCGGCCTTCTTTGAGGAACCGTAGGAGTTTGTTTCATTCAACATTCATTAGGAAGCAAACCTGCACAACAATTTTATAGTGTGTGATTTTTTTTTAAAAACCAGTAAGTTCCCTAGCATTACCTTGGAACTTCTCCTCATTTATGAGTTTCCAAATAAACCAGAGGATAAAAGAAGATAAAATTTGCCAAATTAAGTTAGCATCCTTTTTAAGATTATGGACGAAACCAGTAACTATATCATAAGTGAAGACATGCTCAGTAATGGATATTCCAAACATTAACCAGATCTCCCAAGCAAAAGGGCAGTCAAGGAAGATGTGCCGAGTGGACTCAGGTTTATTGCAGACAGAACAAAGATCATATGCAGCTACATTATTCCTAATAGGCAATCTATCCAGTAAGAGTTGCCATCTAAAACACTTGATCTTAGGGGGGATGGGGGATTTACAAAGGTTCTCAAAGGTTTTATACCAAGCGGTGGGGTTGTGGTGGACATTCCATAGGGTGTTGACATGGTCGATCACAGAGGTGTCCTGGTTAAGCAAGTTGTAGATAACTTTGGACTTAATTTTTGGGAGGGGGGAGCCATCCTTCCAAAGGAATGAGAGGTACTTGTGGGTGTCAACATGAGTGTTCTTAGGGAGATTGAGGGTGTTACAGGCATTCCTAATCATATTGTAGGTTCGTTTATGAGAAGCAGGGAGATTAAATTTACTACTAAGTTCCTCCCAGGTGATGAGGTTGTCATTTTCCAGGATATCTATAAGATACTTGATCCCCTTGTTATGCCAAAATCTAGTAGAACAACCTTGGGTTAAGGCCAGTGGCTTAGAATTATGGTGGAGGTTCCACCATATTGACCCTTCACCATGTATAGTGTTATCATAGTTAAAGCTAGAGTTGCAAATAAGTCTACACACATGCTCCCAAGTTTTCTAGATGGACTTAAAGACCCAGGTGCCTTGGGCAGACATCGAGAAACTTCCAGCAAGTAGATCACTGAGTGGGAGGGCTTTCCATGATTTGGCAGCCTTGGGGAATCCATTCTGAATGTTGTTTCTGATAATAATTTTCCAGGGTTCTTGCCCATCTAGATCATGAAATATCCATTTGGTGGCAAGGGAGATTCCTTGCAACTTAAGATCCTTAAGGCCCAAACCTCCAAGTTTTTTGTCTAAGTGGCACCAGGCCCATTTCACCGCATGGGCCTTTCTTTTGCCCTTACCATCAAACTAGAGGAAGCGTCTGATAGCCTTTTGAATTTCATAAATTTGATAATTGTTGAACATCCAAACCAAAGAGTAGTAGATACTATACGAGGAGAGGAATTTTTGACATACTTGAACCCTACCTTCTAGGGAGAGGATCCTATTATCCCACTTGTTGAGCTTCTTATCAATTTTCCCCTTAACCCAGGTCCACATGTCTCGAAGAGAAGGAGAAGAAGAGAAGGGGATACCGAGAAACTTGAGAATCATGTTGGGTCCTCCCCATGAGTACCCATCTTGCTGTAGCCAGTCAGGAGGTTCATCCTTCTAGCCAAGTAAAATAGACTTGGAGCTGGAGATCCTAGCTCCAGAGGCTTTACCAAAGGTGTCAATTTTTAGGTTGAGGGAATCGATGTTTTGCCTAGAGAGCTCTAGGAAAAGAGAGGTATCATCAGCAAATTGGATATTCAGTAGTTCAGAGTCATCCGGCAGCACGATGCCATGGACTCTAGGAGATAGAGTATCATCTCTAAGGAGATAAAAGAGGGCATCTAAGGCAATAACAAACAGAGCAGGGGCAAGAGAGCAGCCCTGCCTTATGGATCTAGAGAGAGGAATAGGTTGGGATAGGGTTCCATTAACTTCAATCATGGTGGAAGCATCTTTGAGGAGAATTTGGATGTAGTCACATAACTCGTTAGGGAAGCCAAAAGCTTGGAGCATCATGAGGATGAAATCCCACTCGACTCTGTCATAGGCTTTTTCAAAGTCCACAAGGAACATGGTAGCGTCCTGGTTAGAGGTTCTGGCCCATTCCATGGATTCCCAACTAGTGACAAGGTTTTCCAATATGTATCTGCCTTTAATGAATCCAGTTTGGGTAGAGAAAATGAATTTTGGAAGAATCTTTTCAAGGCGGCTAGCTAAGGCTTTGGCAAGGATTTTGTAGGAGACGTTGAGGAGGGTGATTGGCCTCCAGTTCTTAATGAGTGCTTTGTCTCCTTCTTTAGGGATGAGTTTAACAATACCTTTATTTATGAATTCCCCCAGGGTGCCATTGTCAAGAGCTTCATTGTATATGTCATAGAGGTCATGCATGACCCATTCAAGATTGGCTTTGTAGAACTCTGCAGGGAGACCATCAGGGTCTGGGGCCTTATTATCCTTGAGGGCTTTAATGGCATCGACAATTTCTTGTATAGAGATCCTAGCTTTGAGGAGAAGAGCATCAACTTCAGAGATTCTTTTAGGGATGATGGTACTACATTTGTGTCGAGCCTCTTTCGAGGCCTCACTATCTTCTGAGGTAAAGAGAGTTCTATAGAACATTTCGAAGGCCTCTTTGATATCATTGAGATCCAGGAGTTCCTTATTGTCTATAGTTATTCTATCAATTTTTTCTCTGTTTTGTTTCTGCTTAAGGAGGTTAAAGAAGATTTTGGATCCTTTATCTCCAAATTGGAGCCAATGGTTGTGAGCTCTAATGAAGGCTCCCCTGATTTTGACCTGCTGGTGCTTTCTGAGGATATCTCTGGCTTTAGAAACATGCTTGGCCAAGGTAGGGGAGGAGGGGTTCGTCTAAATATCCTGCTCTAGGGAATGGAGGCGATGGGTGAGAGTTTTTTCCATGGCTCTAGAGTCCTTGGCTTTCTTTTGGCCAATGGTTTGGAGTACTTTCTGCCAGGAGGAGACATTCCTTGTCCACCTGAGAGTGCAGGATTGGGGAGGCTAAGGCTGAAGGTTGAAGAACCTGACTACCTTAAGGGCACCTAGAACATCTTGGTCTTTGAGGAGGGAGGTGTTGAGAATAAATTTCTTTCTACAGGGGCTGCTGATGGGGTTAGCGTTTCTAGTGTTAATGACCGCAAGGATAGGGAAATGGTTAGAAAGGGTAACTGGCAGGACAGCAACCGCACTCCCCAAGTGGTTAGGGGAGAAGGAGAAGAAGTCGTTGTTAACATAAAATCTGTCCTGTCTGGAATAAATACAATTGGGACCTTGTTGAAAGTTGCACCAAGTGTACCATAGGTTAGAAGAAGCATTTTTACTGCCTTCGAGGGGGTCAAATAACTTGAGTTTTTGTTTAAGTTTGTCCCAGTGAGGTTTTTCTGCATTTTTCCATTCAAAAGGAAGTCCCCCAACCTTGTCATCTTGATGCTTAGTCATATTAAAATCTCCAACCACTATCCAAGGGATACTTGGGAGGGAAGTCAGCCAGATCCAAAGGGACACTCTTTCCTTGTAGTCATTAGGTGCATATATAGAGCAAACGCCAAAGCTAGAACCCCTAATATCTAGGGTAGCCCAGGCTGCTTTTTTGCATGGGGAGATCCCTTTATCCCTAATGTTGCTTGCCCACTTAGGGGAGATAAGAAGGCCAACTCCTCCCTTTCCTTTTGGGTGGTTGGTGTAGATTTTGATTGCATCTCTCCATATAAAGTCAAGTGAGCTGTCAAGATGGAAACCCACAGATTTAAGTTCTTGCAGCATCAAGAAATCTATGTTCTTGTGGTGGCTCAGAGAACTTTTGATGACAAACTTCCTATCAGGTGACTCAAGGCCTCTAATATTCCAAGAGATGTATTTCATTAGAGAGGAGGGTTACAAGGTTCAACTAGGGAGACCTCACGGATCTCCAGATTTCTTTTTATTCTTGGAGCCCATAGGCCTACCTTTCTTTTTAGTCAAGGTGGATCCTTTCATAAGGTCATCCTCATCTTCACTAACTTCAGATGGTTCATTCCTAGTAGCTACAATTCCTCCTATGTCGGACCCAAACATCTGGGAGTCTGGAAAGCCAAGGAGCACTGTACTAGACCTAATTTCTTCAAGACCCTTATTGGCATAGATTACTTCAATAACATGATTATCTTCTAACTCTTTGAGCATAGAAGCTGTCGAAGGGTTGGTGATGTTAACTTCAGGGGTAAGCCTTGCAGGTGATGAGGAGTCTGAATTCTTGGGGGTTTCAGATTTGATCATCACACATGTAGGGTTATCACTGGTGCTAGCAACATCAGCACTTCGACTAGGGTTCTCAAGTTTTTTAACCATTTTTTTTACAACAGAGTTCACCGAGGCTCGAGCAGGAGCGGGTGAGCTATTAATTGTAGGGAGGGGGTAATCGCAGATGCCCATTCCTTGGTTGATAGTTGGGATATTAGGATGGTTTTGATTTGGGGCATTTAGGTTGCTAATTTTCCTCCTACACTTCCTAGAAGTGACCAACTGAAAATAGTCAGAGGGCGATTCTGAAGGACCAATTATTGGGTTAGAGGCCGGACCGAGTTGGTCTGAGACTAGGGGCGTGTGATCAATGTGCATGGGTTTTAATTATGAAGAATTGGTGATGGGAATAGCAACTTCTTCGTTAACAAGGAGCGGGGTGGATGAGTGTTGAAAAATCTTGGTTCTAGGGTTTGTGGAAGCATTAGTTGAGTTAATGTCGGGTTTATGATTTTTGTGATTAATGATTGGGCAATTTTTTCGAAGATGCCCTTCTTTTTTGCAGAGAAAGCATGCATTTAATCCTCCAAGCATTTCAATAGGGCAGACAAAGGTTTCTTCATTGACGTTTAGGGTTAAAGATGGTGGGATATCAATCCCTGGCTTAATGGACACAAGCATTTTGGCATCCAGGTTAGGGATGAGGCGGGTCATTTCATCAATATGGATCATTTTTCCAAAAGGTTCCATTAACTGTGGAAGAAAACACCATAGGAAGGGGGGACATCCTTGAGGATGATCCACCTAGGGGAGGACAGTGCCAGAACCTCATCATTGACCGCCTCTGGAGACCAAGCTAGGGCACGGAAGGAAGTATTCCCCACTATCCAATATTGACGCTTTAGTGCCTCCCTTTGAGCCTCATGAGAATTGAAAAAAATAAGGTAGAGATCCTTTTGAATTTGTCTACAAAATGATATTTTAAGCCCTAATTTTAAATTCTAGAGGTTATGAAACTAGTCGTCTAAAAATTTCCTAGGTGGACATTTCTCAACATCAACACATGCAAAGAAAATGGCCGTATTACTTAACCTAGTCTTTTCCGAGGCAATTTCATTCAACATTTCCAAATTGGGTGAAATGCAGAAGGAACCCGGGATAGTGCTAGGGCACTTACCTTCCTCACCGGATCCTTCTTTGTCAGGAGCCTTAGAGAATCGCGCGTTAGGGTTGACTCCATTTGCAGGCAGGGAGACAGTTTCGGCAAAAGATTTTTTTGGCAGAGATTTAGCTTGATCTGTGGACTTAGGGCCATTAATGGCACCACCATCCGACTCTAGCTCCATAGGAAGACAAAGGTTAAGCCATACAAGCGACCAGGTAGGTGGGGGAAGTTGCGAATTAAATGAAGTGCAGAAATAAATTTGCAAACAGAAGGAAAGAAAAAATGGAAAAACAGAGCAGTGGATAGGAGTTTCAAACCGGGTGGAGGAGAATTAACCCCTCCACAGAGATGCCGAGGTGTCCACGTTACCACGGTTGCCTTGACCAACTCGCAGACTGAGTGAGTGCCACAAGGAATCAACCACTGCTGCAAACCCTAGCCCTCGTGATGAGTAGCTCTACATCAACCCTAACCCCTCGGTGTTCAGCTCTGTAAAAACCCTAACCCTCGTCCTTCCATCGCTCTTGATCTACTCTTTCGTGAAGATTTTCTTTTTATCGGTATGCTTAATCACTCTCTGGGCATTCATGGCAGCCGCGTAGGGGCACCATAATGGGTCGTTTTCTCCTTGGTCGCAGCTCTATTCTTCTCTTCAACCTGTGCAGCCCCTCTGTTTGTCGCAGCTCCTCGAAAACAAAATTTTTTTGCTTCAATCCATAAATCGAATCCTCACGCGTCCATCAGAAGACGGTTTTCCTTGTTCTGAAACTGTTTTCCTTCCCAATTTATCTCAAAATCTGCCCACTAGACTAATTGTTAAGATTATTAAATGTATGGCAAACAGATTTGAAATGGAGCAGTTAGAGGTCTGCTGCTCTCACATGTCTGATCTGGAAGTTGTAATCTGGCAATGTCCCTTTTTATTGAATGCCCTAGTTTTCCCAAAGCCTAGTTATTATACTAAATCTATGTATGCCTGAATATGGTTGTCTTATATTAGGTTTGATCTTGATCGATATTGAAAGACTGTTGATCTCCTTCAATTGCCTTGTCCTTCGATATATCTGATTCTCCTTCTGCTCTTCCGTTCGCTAATCTCCTTCTGCTCTTCCATTCGCTTTCACTACTAAATGACTGTGTTCCTTCTATAACTTTTTTTCAGTTCAATTCCATGACAAACTTTTTTCATTAATAAAGTAAGCTTTTATAAATAAAGATTATGTATATTAAATACATTAATTATACAAAAAACACAAAAATAAATATTACATTTATAATGCATGTAATATTTTACATATGATAATATCTTACATAATAATTAATAAATTAAAAGAAATAACAATTTGAGATTGATTGAAAAATTTTATTCTTATTAGAAGTTTGATTTATTAAAATTCTCTCCTCTAATTTTCTTAAAAATACTAAAAGGACAAATTGGTTGGGCATATTTTTTGCATTGTCAAAATAATTTGAATAGTATGATGGCTACCATATACATTGTAATCATAAGGGTTGTTGTATAATTGTAGTGAAATTATTAAAGCTTTATGGCTACTATCACTCTAACCTTATATTTGCCTTTATTATTCTTTTGTATAGTCTTGCATGAAAGTTACAGCAAATTTTAAATATGTATAAAATAGTACAATCTATTTAAAGTGTATTTAAAGTATATGTGATATTACTGAAAAAAAATAATTCTTAAAAATATATTCTTATAATTTTTTTATCGTACTTAAAAAGTAGTGTAAAAAGTTAGATGTATTTGACTTTTATCTATCAATACATTTATTCTAATATATGCATACGCATGTTTGTTATTCTCATGCATAACTATATAAGCTAATAGCACTAATTATTTTTATATCATTTTTTAACTAAAATACATGGACAAAATAATATTTGTTAGATCTAATAAATATTATTAATACATTGACTACAATATATGTAGATAATTATTTGATAGTATAGGTCCTTCATACTAGTAGAACAATCTCTATTATAATGTTCGTTAAAATACGATGTTGGTCAATGATATATAAATAATGGCAATTATTGTAATTTTGTACATATATATGAATTACGATTTACTTTATTTCATACACTATTATTAATTAAACATATTATCTGATTAAATTTATATCTCTTTCCTCAAATATTTTATATAAACAAGACTTTAAAAAATTGAAAATAAAATATTTGTCACTACTTAATACACAAAAACTACTATTATCTCTGAGATAAACTATTATCCCTGAGATTTTAGTAATTAATTAGAAACTATTGTTCCTGAAATTTCAGTAGTTAATAAGATCAATGTACTTTGTGCAATAGTTTCTAATGTGATGGAACTTTAATAAATTCAACACTAGGTATGTTAAGACTTCAAATATATTATATTCCTTACAATCCAGAAATACATGCTCCAAATAAAATTGTAGAGGATAAAATATTTCTTATAAGGCAAGAAACCTCCTAATTTGAATCTGTGTTAATTAGTATTTTTTTTCTTCTATTGCTTTAAGATTAATAACTTGACATGCTATTGTTTGTAGACAACTGGTATTGGTCAGTAATTAATGTTTACACATGTAATTAATGTTTTTATTCCCTATAATGATCGGATATACTTTTACTTTTGGAAACCCTTCAATCTCTTTAAAGTACGTTTTAGGACATTGTATTTAAATTTAGTTATCTGGTTTGTTTGTGAGAATAATATGAGATGCCTTCAAACAAATGCAGTGGAACAATTTTCTTTGGAGCTATTTTTATGTCTAAGACTATTATTTAGATTTCTATGTTTAACCTTGCAAGTCATTGGAATCTTTCTTGTAATATTACACATTAAATATTGATGTTTTAGTATCAAGGATTTTGAATGCATATGTGAGTCTAAATTGGTGGTTACATATTCAATGTTATTTGAAGTATTGTCTATTAATTTATAAATAAGAGGATAAGATAATTTATGAATTTATTTTTAAATACTATTTGATTCTGGTTGACGAATTAAGATAACTTTTTATATTGATTAATAAATATATTATATAAATTTATAAATTGGATAATTATATTTATTATATTTGTATTTGAATTATTTAATTTTTTTACTTTTTTATTTTATTTTATTTTTTGGTTAAAATATGTTATTGGATTTGAAGGAATGTTATTTATAAAGTAGATTTTTAAAGACAATTTTTAATATTGATGAAACATAAATAAATAAAGTGTGTTTATAAGTTTTAGAAATGAATTCACTAATTTATTATTATAAGCATTTTGTTTGTGCTAAAATTTAAATTTCAATTGTTTGTCTCCTTATTAAACATCTCAACAATTTCATTTAAACTCTTTCTTTGTCCATTAGTATAAAAGGATATTTTAACTAAATTTCAATTTTCTCTCTCTTTTTTTTTTTTAATATCTTGTCAAATAAAAATATATATTTTAAAATGATATATTTATTTTATATTAAAATTATTTTATAGAAACATTCTATTATTATAAAACTTTATAAAAGATATTTATAACAATGTTTTCTTACTTTTTTATTTAAGATGACATTATATTATTATAAGCTATTTAATTTTAAAATTTAATTAAAAAATACTATAAATTATATTTATAATCCATTTCATTCTATTTTATGCACTACACATTGATTCTATATATGTGTGTATGTATTTATGTATCTGTATACATACATAAATACATAAACATTCTTATCTTATAAGTTTCTAAAATTAAATTATAAAAAATAGGTTTTTTTTATAATTCATTTAGTTCTATTTTTAGTAGACTATGCATTCATATTCTCTTCTTATTTAAGAATTATAAAATAATATATTATATTATTGCAAACTATCTAATTCTAAAATCTAACTATTTAAAAACCCTACTACTTTGCATGATATTTATAATACATTTGATTATATTTTAGTGCACATTGATTCTATACATATAATGTATAATATAAGTTCTTATTGGGTATTTGTCAATCAAATAGGCGATGTTGTGATGTGATATGATATGGAGGCATTGTCTATATCTATATTTAAATCAAATTTTCTTGAGGTCTCCAATCCCTTTGAACTTAATTGTTTGTTATCGGTAAAATAAGTAATATTTCCCATGTACCAAAGAAATGGGTTTGTGGAGAATTTGACATGTTCAAGAATACATGTTTGACAACTTCCACAATCCATAGAAATAGGATTTTGTATTCAAAGGGACAAATACATGAACTAATGCATTGGTTCGATGTGAAAGATAAGGTTTTTGAAGTTCTTTTATTTTTTATTTTTGTTTTTTTACTAGTGAGAAAATAAAGGTCATTTAAATAATGTTTGACTACACATGAATCAACAAGTCAAATTTTAATGAACTTTTTTTATGAATCAGAAGAAAAAAAATTAACAATGCAAAATTGTTATGCCCTTAATCATATAATGTGCATAGAATCTTACGAGTAGTAGGCTTGTGCCTCCATTAACTCATTTAAATTATATGATCATTGTTGTAGCATTATATATGCAATTAGGGCTAGAGTAAATTGAAAAAGTAGCACAAGAAGAATGCAGGCTCTAGCACTTAGAAAGGGGAGGATCCTAAAGAATGTAGTCTTGATGTTGAAGACAAGAATAAAAAACCTCCAGATCCTGGAACAGAATTGGGGTCTCATTAAAAACTAAAAGTAGTAGTCTATTGGTTTGGGTTATTTTGGTTTTTTGGGAGTTTGTATATATAGGTTTAATTATCTACATTGATGGTTTTACTAAGACTCCCTATTATGATCTTTAATGGCTTGTGTGCATGTTATATGCATAGTTGGTTGGCTAATTTCTTTAGTAGTCTTAGTGTTTAACGCCTCACCAAGAAACCCTA